>NC_050571.1:1527500-1597500 GCF_013265735.2 Oncorhynchus mykiss | reverse complement strand
TATATATGTTAACCTGTCATACTGTATATCTGTTAACCTGTCATACTGTATATCTGTTAGACTGTCATACTGTATATCTGTTAGACTGTCATACTGTATATCTGTTAGACTGTCATACTGTATATATGTTAGACTGTCATACTGTATATCTGTTAGACTGTCATACTGTATATCTGTTAACCTGTCATACTGTATATCTGTTGGACTGTCATACTGTATATCTGTTGGACTGTCATACTGTATATCTGTTAGACTGTCATATTGTATATCTGTTAGACTGTCATACTGTATATCTGTTAACCTGTCATACTGTATATCTGTTAGACTGTCATACTGTATATATGTTAACCTGTCATACTGTATATCTGTTAACCTGTCATACTGTATATCTGTTGGACTGTCATACTGTATATCTGTTAGACTGTCATACTGTATATCTGTTAGACTGTCATACTGTATATCTGTTAACCTGTCATACTGTATATCTGTTAGACTGTCATACTGTATATCTGCTAGACTGTCATACTGTATATCTGTTAACCTGTCATACTGTATATCTGTTAGACTGTCATACTGTATATCTGCTAGACTGTCATACTGTATATCTGTTAACCTGTCATACTGTATATCTGTTAGACTGTCATACTGTATATCTGCTAGACTGTCATACTGTATATCTGTTAACCTGTCATACTGTATATCTGTTAGACTGTCATACTGTATATCTGTTAGACTGTCATACTGTATATCTGTTAGACTGTCATACTGTATATCTGTTAGACTGTCATACTGTATATCTGTTAGGCTGTCATACTGTATATCTGTTAGACTGTCATACTGTATATCTGTTAGACTGTCATACTGTATATCTGTTAGACTGTCATACTGTATATCTGTTAGACTGTCATACTGTATATCTGTTAGGCTGTCATACTGTATATCTGTTAGACTGTCATACTGTATATCTGTTAGACTGTCATACTGTATATCTGTTAGACTGTCATACTGTATATCTGTTAGACTGTCATACTGTATATCTGTTAGGCTGTCATACTGTATATCTGTTAGACTGTCATACTGTATATCTGCTAGACTGTCATACTGTATATCTGTTAGACTGTCATACTGTATATCTGTTAGACTGTCATACTGTATATCTGTTAGGCTGTCATACTGTATATCTGTTAGACTGTCATACTGTATATCTGTTAGACTGTCATACTGTATATCTGTTAGACTGTCATACTGTATATCTGTTAACCTGTCATACTGTATATCTGTTAGACTGTCATACTGTATATCTGTTAGACTGTCATACTGTATATCTGTTAGACTGTCATACTGTATATCTGTTAGACTGTCATACTGTATATCTGTTAGACTGTCATACTGTATATCTGTTAGACTGTCATACTGTATATCTGTTAGACTGTCATACTGTATATCTGTTAGACTGTCATACTGTATATCTGTTAGACTGTCATACTGTATATCTGTTAGACTGTCATATTGTATATCTGTTAGACTGTCATACTGTATATCTGTTAGACTGTCATACTGTATATATGTTAACCTGTCATACTGTATATCTGTTAGACTGTCAAACATCAAGTATATTATTAAGTTGAGGACTATTTTTAGTTTAGTAGAGGTCTTCTACTAATATCAGACCTCTCTCTCTCTCTCTCACTCACTCTCTCTCTCACTCACTCTCACTGTCTCTCACTCTCTCTCACTCTCTCTCACTCTCTCTCACTCTCTCACTCACACTCACTCTCACTCTCTACTCTCCACTCTCTCACTCTCTCTCGCTCACTCTCCACTCTGCTCTCCTGTCCTCATCTCTCTCTCTCACCATTTTACCATTTCTCCACTGAGAGTCTCTGCTAACTTGTCAGACAACTTCTCCACGGTGCTAAAAGCTGTTTTTAACTTTCTTTAACATTCATATTTACATCAAATACATGTTATTTCTAATCGTGCCATGAATGTTTTAAAATAATATATTGTTTGATCTGAAACTAGCCTATCCAGTGTATTTACAGAGGGAAGAGATGGACAGATTATTCAGTGACAAGTAAGACAGAGTTTTTACCTGGCGGTGGTTAAGATGGTGATAATGATGATTGTCAGGCTGAGAGAGAGAAGAGGTGATGCTGGGACGGAGAGAGAGAAAGACTGTTAATCTGATGCTCTGGAGGAATGTTGATGTTTATCACCAGAAATATCCTGTCTTCAGGGTGGGAGGAGTTTCTGGAGTTCCCCTGGTCCCACCCTTGAGTGGTGACATCATACCTTACCTAAGAAGTCAATTACTTCCTTCTGATGATGATGATGAGGAGGAAAAATCTCAGCTTGTGATTGGAATAGAGGTGGTGTTTTGGAAGTTCCTCCCCCTCTCCCTGTTGTCTATCAGTTTAGACCTTTTGTCCATTCTGCAGTATATAAGACAGGCAGAGCTCACCTGAGAGACAACCTGCATCCTCCCTACCTACGCTACATCATCCACCCATCCATCGATCCCTCGCCGACAAAGAAGAGAGAGGAGAAACAGAGAGAAGAGATCCAAAAACGACCAAGCAGAGGAAGAGTTGAACAACAGAGAGAGTGAAGACAGACAGACAGACAGACAGACAGACAGACATGCTCTCCAAAGTACAGGTAAGACTCAGTCATGTAGTCAATATGGTCACCAGGCATAACCTACAGTATATGAGACTTATATTAAATTATTTAGTTTGAAATGTATAGGTCTCTTTCTGTTCAACTTCCTCATTGTGTTAGAGACCTAGAAACCTGTCAGTACATTAGTAGAGGTTAGAGGTTAGATAACTAGAAACCTGTCAGTACATTAGTAGAGGTTAGAGGTTAGATAACTAGAAACCTGTCAGTACATTAGTAGAGGTTAGAGGTTAGAGACCTAGAAACCTGTCAGTACATTAGTAGAGGTTAGAGGTTAGAGGTTAGAGACCTAGAAACCTGTCAGTACATTAGTAGAGGTTAGAGGTTAGATAACTAGAACTCTGTCAGTACATTAGTAGAGGTTAGAGGTTAGAGACCTAGAAACCTGTCAGTACATTAGTAGAGGTTAGAGACCTAGAAACCTGTCAGTACATTAGTAGAGGTTAGAGGTTAGAGGTTAGATAACTAGAAACCTGTCAGTATATTAGTAGAGGTTAGAGGTTAGATAACTAGAAACCTGTCAGTACATTAGTAGAGGTTAGAGGTTAGAGACCTAGAAACCTGTCAGTATATTAGTAGAGGTTAGAGGTTAGAGGTTAGATAACTAGAAACCTGTCAGTACATTAGTAGAGGTTAGAGGTTAGAGACCTAGAAACCTGTCAGTACATTAATAGAGGTTAGAGGTTAGAGGTTAGATAACTAGACACCTGTCAGTATATTAGTAGAGGTTAGAGGTTAGAGGTTAGAGACCTAGAAACCTGTCTGTATATTAGTAGAGGTTAGAGGTTAGATAACTAGAAATCTGTCAGTACATTAGTAGAGGTTAGAGGTTAGAGGTTAGAGACCTAGAAATCTGTCAGTACATTAGTAGAGGTTAGAGGTTAGAGACCTAGAAACCTGTCAGTATATTAGTAGAGGTTAGAGGTTAGATAACTAGGAACCTGTCAGTACATTAGTAGAGGTTAGAGGTTAGAGACCTAGAAACCTGTCAGTACAATAGTAGAGGTTAGAGGTTAGATAACTAGAAACCTGTCAATACATTAGTAGAGGTTAGAGGTTAGAGACCTAGAAACCTGTCAATACATTAGTAGAGGTTAGAGGTTAGAGACCTAGAAACCTGTCAGTACATTAATAGAGGTTAGAGGTTAGAGACCTAGAAACCTGTCAGTACATTAATAGAGGTTAGAGGTTAGAGACCTAGAAACCTGTCTGTGGCATGTTGAGCTTTAACCATGTTGTGCTGCTACCATTTTATGCTGCTACTATGTTGTGTTGCCACTGTGTTGTGCTGTTACAATGTTTTGCTGATACCATGTTGCGCTGCTACCATGTCTTGCTGTTGTGCTGCTACCATGTTGTGCTGTTGTGCTGGTACAATGTTTCCTGCTGATATGTTGCTCTGCTGCCATGTTTCTGGCTCAGTATCTGGCAGAGTATTGTTACCCTCTGGCTCAGTATCTGGCACAGTATTGTTACCCTCTGGCTCAGTATCTGGCAGAGTATTGTTACCCTCTGGCTCAGTATCTGGCACAGTATTGTAACCCTCTGGCTCAGTATCTGGCATAGTATTGTTACCCTCTGGCTCAGTATCTGGCACAGTATTGTTAACCTCTGGCTCAGTATCTGGCAGAGTATTGTAACCCTCTGGCTCAGTATCTGGCATAGTATTGTTACCCTCTGGCTCAGTATCTATCAGAGTATTGTTACCCTCTGGCTCAGTATCTGGCATAGTATTGTTACCCTCTGGCTCAGTATCTGGCATAGTATTGTTACCCTCTGGCTCTGTATCTGGCAGAGTATTGTTACCCTCTGGCTTAGTATCTGGCAAAGTATTGTTAACCTCTGGCTCAGTATCTGGCATAGTATTGTGCCTTAGTAACCAAGGAAGAGAGTCTACATCAATGTTTCATGTTTTGATTCACACTGTGAACCTGTCATTCAGTAACTCATATGCAACAGTAAGCTGTGGTTTGATATTATGCTGTTTTCTGTCTGTGTTTCTCAGAGATGCTTCAGACCTGCGTCTGTTACGCTGAGACGACTCCACCAGTCAGCCCTGGATGGTCAGTAACAGCTCAGCTTGATCTCACTCACTCTCTCTCTCTCTCTCCTCTCTCTCTCTCTCCTCTCTCTCTCTCCTCTCTCTCCTCTCTCAATTTTACACATTAAGCTTCTTCTGTCCTCAGTGTTTTTCTGACAGTATTTATAGTATATATATATATATATATATATATATAGAGGCTGTTGGTCTGATCTATACTAACATAGAACTAGGCTATATAGACCTTCCTAGATACAGGCTGTGTTGATTCTATACCAACCTCTCCTCTTGTCTCAGTTCAGACATCAGTAAACTGAGCTTGGAACATACTGGGGAGGTTTAAAACATTCCTGACTTCTTTCCTCGTCTCTCTCCTTCTCCCCTCTCCTCTTCAACCCATCTCCTATCCTCTCCACCTCTCCTCCTCCTCTCGTCCTCCTCCTCCTCCTCTCGTCCTCGTCCTCCTCCTCCTCCTCCTCCTCCTCCTCCTCCCCCTCTCCTCCTCCTCCTCCTCCTCCTCCTCCTCTCCTCCTCCTCCTCCTCCTCTCCTCTTCTCTCCTCCTCTCCTCCTCCTCTCCTCCTCCTCTCCTCCTCCTCCCAATCTTCTTCTCCTCCTCCATATCCTCCTCTCCTCCTCCTCCTCCTCTCCTCCTCCTCTCCTCCTCCCTCCTCCTCTCCTGCTCCTCCTCCTCCCCCTGTCCTCCTCCTCCTCCTCTCCTCCTCCTCTCCTCCTCCTCCTATCCTCCTCTCCTTCTCCTCCTCCTCCTCCTCCTCCTCCTCTCCTCCTCTCCTCCTCCTCCTCCTCCTCCCCTCTCCTCCTCCCATCTCCTCCTCCTCTCCTCCTCCTCTCCTCCCCTCTCCTCCTCCTCCCCTCTCCTCCTTCCATCTCCTCCCCTCTCCTCCTCCTCCTCTCCTCCTCTCCTCCTCCTCCTCCTCCTCCTCTCCTCTCCTCCTCCTCCTCTCCTCCTCTCCTCCTCCTCTTCTCCTCCTCCCCTCTCCTCCTCCTCCTCCTCCTCTCCTCCTCTCCTCCTCTCCTCCTCTTCCTCCCCTCTCCTCCTTCCCTCTCCTGCTCCTCTCCTCCTCCTCCTTCTCCTCCTCCCCTCTCCTCCTCTCCTCCTCCTCCTCCTCTCCTCCTCCTCCTCCTCCCCTCTCCTCCTCCCATCTCCTCCTCCTCTCCTCCTCCTCTCCTCCCCTCTCCTCCTCCTCCCCTCTCCTCCTTCCATCTCCTCCCCTCTCCTCTTCCTCCTCTCCTCCTTCTCCTCATCCTCCTCCCCTCTCCTCCTCTCCTCCCATCTTCTCCTCCTCCTCTCCTCCTCTCCTCCTCCTCCTTCACCCCTCCAGTGGTAGATCATCCAGCCTCAGAGGACAGTGTGACAGACAGTTTTGGCAGGTTCATCCATGGTGTCCAGCCCCACCAGCTGACCCCCACCGTGCTCCACCGCAGTAAGAGGATGGTCCTAGACTCCATCGGAGTGGGACTACTGGGCAGCACCACACATGTCTTCCAGCTGGCCCTGCAACACTGTCAGGTGAGAGAACAGAAGACAACTTTATTGTCCATTGGTTACAATGTTTAATGTTACTGTCTATCCTCTGTCTGCCTGTATGCCTGTCAGATTGTATGTCTGTCTGTCTGTCTGTCTGTCTGTCTGTCTGTCTGTCTGTCTGTCTGTCTGTCTGATTGTCTGTCAGTCTCTCTAACACCCCCTACTGTCTATCCTCTGTCTGTCTGTCTGTCTGTCTGTCTGTCTGTCTGTCTGTCTGTCTGTCTGTCTGTCTGTCTGTCTGTCTGTCTGTCTGTCTGATTGTCTGTCTGTCTGTCTAACGCCCCCCTACTGTCTCTGCAGCACATGTACGGTCCTGATGACATCAGCAGTGTGTACGGACGCAGAGGAACCAGACTCTCCCCAACCCTGGCTGCCTTCGTCAACGGAGTGGCTGTGAGTAGATATATTTACACTAGATCTGAACAGACACATGTTGAGTAGATATATTTACACTAGATCTGAACAGACACATGTTGAGTATATATATTTACACTAGATCTGAACAGACACATGTTGAGTTGATATATTTACACTAGATCTGAACAGACACATGTTGAGTATATATATTTACACTAGATCTGAACAGACACATGTTGAGTTGATATATTTACACTAGATCTGAACAGACACATGTTGAGTAGATATATTTACACTAGATCTGCACAGCCACATGTTCAGTAGATATGTTTACAATATTTACACTAGATCTGCACAGCCACATGTTGAGTAGATATATTTACACTAGATCTGAACAGACACATGTTGAGTAGATATATTTACACTAGATCTGAACATACACACAGTGAGTAGATATATTTACACTAGATCTGAACAGACACACGTTGAGTAGATATATTTACACTAGATCTGAACAGACACACGTTGAGTAGATATACTAGCATGCCCCGCCCACCTGAGGATCTGTCATTTTCAGCCATCTATTTCCTGTGTTTGAGTGGTGCAAAATCAACTTGTCACTTAAAACCTCTTAAATGTGAAGTCCCCAATTTGGGGACTGTATTTGAATGTTGTTATAAAATTCAATCTGGTATGAGAACGGTAGCCCCTCTCTGCAGAAGCAGGGTGTCTGCGGAAAGCTGAGTATCTTGGCTATTGATCAATGCCGTCAAATATCTGGTATGACTTACTACCATATATGGGCATACGAATTTATAAGAACAGAATGAGCCGATGACCCTATTTCAAGATGGCTGCTACCTACATTCCGGTTAGCGTTGTGAAGCATAAACGAAATAAACACATAATACGTAATACACCGAAAGCCGGGACTCCACAGATCATGAGGATATCTTATTTGTCTGCCTGTGACCTTCCGTTATTGATCACCAGCCCCGAGATTCAAAATGTTCATTTTACAAGTTTTCACCAAACAGCAAACATCTTCCAAGGTAAGCTTCCATATGTTCTGTGTTTGAGCTGTAGCTACATGGGGGAACACATCTGGCCTATTGCCATCTGATGATGTATGACTTAATGGGAACATTGAATGTCCACCGAGTGACTATCTGTGCACATCAAAAATATGATGTTGCCTGCTTACAACGCTTTGGCCTGAATGTCACGTCTGGAGGAAACCTGGCACCATCCCTACGGTGAAGCATGGTGGTGGCAGCATCATGCTGTGGGGATGTTTCTCATCGGCAGAGACTGGGAGACTAGTCAGGATCGAGGCAAAGATAAAGGGAGCAAAGTACAGAGATCCGTGATGAAAACCTGCTCCAGAGTGCTCAAGACCTCAAACTGGGGCAATGGTTCATCTTCCAACAGGACAATGACCCTAATCACACAGTCACACAGACAACGCAGGAGTGGCTTTGGGACAAATCCTTGAGTGGACCAGCAAGAGCCCGGACTTGAACCCAATCAAACATCTCTGGAGAGACCTGAAAATAGATGTGCAGCGATGCTCCCCATCCAACCTGACAGAGCTTAAGAGAATATGCAGAGAGGAATGGGAGAAACTCCCCAAATACAGGTGTAGCGTCACACCCAAGAAGACTCAAGGCTGTAATCGCTTCCAGAGGTTCTTCAACAAAGTACTAAGTAAAAGGTCTGAATACTTATGTAAATGTGATATTTCAGTATTTTTTTAATAAATTCTGTCTAACGCCTGTTTTTGCTTTGTCATTATGGGGTATTGTGATGTCATTATGGGGTGTTGGGATGTCATTATGGGGTATTGTGATGTCATTATGGGGTATTGTGATGTCATTATGGGGTATTGGGATGTCATTATGGGGTATTGGGATGTCATTATGGGGTATTGGGATGTTATTATGGGGTATTGTGATGTCAATATGGGGTATTGGGATGTCATTATGGGGTATTGGGATGTCATTATGGGGTATTGGGATGTCATTATGGGGTATTGGGATGTCATTATGGGGTGTTGGGATGTCATTATGGGGTGTTGTGATGTCATTATGGGGTATTGGGATGTCATTATGGGGTATTGGGATGTCATTATGGGGTATTGTGATGTCATTATGGGGTATTGGGATGTCATTATGGGGTATTGGGATGTCATTATGGGGTATTGGGATGTTATTATGGGGTATTGTGATGTCAATATGGGGTATTGGGATGTCATTATGGGGTATTGGGATGTCATTATGGGGTATTGGGATGTCATTATGGGGTATTGGGATGTCATTATGGGGTATTGGGATGTCATTATGGGGTATTGGGATGTTATTATGGGGTATTGTGATGTCAATATGGGGTATTGGGATGTCATTATGGGGTATTGGGATGTCATTATGGGGTATTGGGATGTCATTATGGGGTATTGGGATGTCATTATGGGGTGTTGGGATGTCATTATGGGGTGTTGTGATGTCATTATGGGGTGTTGTGATGTCATTATGGGGTATTGTGATGTCATTATGGGGTGTTGTGATGTCATTATGGGGTATTGTGATGTCATTATGGGGTATTGTGTGTAGATTGATGAGAGTGAAAAAACAATTCAATCCATTTTAGAATAAGGCTGCAACGTAACAAAATGTGGAAAAAGGTCAAGGGGCCTGAATACTTTCCGAATGCACTTACGCAAATTTTCTTCATTTTAACAGAAAATATAAATGATAATATCTGAAACAATGAGGATATAGGTCAGGTTGAACATTAACCATAAGGGTACAGTGCTCTAATGCCATGGCAGTACTTCAGCCAGACGGTGAGGATGGTGATAATGTACACAGCAGCCAGCCATGAGAACCCTGGCCTCACCTCACCTCACCTCTCCAGGGTTTCCCTGCTCTGTCTGAGTGTTAGAGACAGACAGACACAGACGGCAGAGAGGTAAAAATATCAGAGAGCTGACAGGCAGATCGTCATCTTGTCATGCTAAGATCATTTAGCTCCACCCTTGGCAGAGCTCAAGACTAAAACAGAACTAGAACAGAGATTAGAGTCCTGATGTCCAAAACAAGCTGGATATGTCAATAGGGTGGAGTCCAGCAGAGTGGACTGGCTGAAGTACATACTGAGTGAACATCCTTGTTGTTAAAACAATCTACCCTCTGTGCCCAATAACATGCTTAACTTAGAGCCTCTCTCTGTAGGATACATAAAGAGATATTCATGACTCTACAGTCCCTACACAGTCACTCTGACAGACCTGCTACTGTTATTATATTCCTGGGTCTCTACAGTCACTACACAGTCACTCTGACAGACCTGCTACTGTTATTATATTCCTGGGTCTCTACAGTCACTACACAGTCACTCTGACAGACCTGCTACTGTTATTATATTCCTGGGTCTCTACAGTCACTACACAGTCACTCTGACAGACCTGCTACTGTTATTATATTCCTGGGTCTCTACAGTCACTACACAGTCAATCTGACAGACCTGCTACTGTTATTATATTCCTGGGTCTCTACAGTCACTACACAGTCACTCTGACAGACCTGCTACAGTTATTATATTCCTGGGTCTCTACAGTCACTACACAGTCACTCTGACAGACCTGCTACCGTTATTATATTCCTGGGTCTCTACAGTCACTACACAGTCACTCTGATAGACCTACTATCGTTATTATATTCCTGGGTCTCTACAGTCACTACACAGTCACTCTGATAGACCTGCTACCGTTATTATATTCCTGGGCCTCTACAGTCACTACACAGTCACTCTGACAGACCTGCTACCGTTATTATATTCCTGGGTCTCTACAGTCCCTACACAGTCACTCTGACAGACCTGCTACAGTTATTATATTCCTGGGTCTCTACAGTCACTACACAGTCAATCTGACAGACCTGCTACCGTTATTATATTCATGGGTCTCTACAGTCACTACACAGTCACTCTGACAGACCTGCTACCGTTATTATATTCCTGGGTCTCTACAGTCACTACACAGTCATTCTGACAGACCTGCTACCGTTATTATATTCCTGGGTCTCTACAGTCACTACACAGTCACTCTGACAGACCTGCTACCGTTATTATATTCCTGGGTCTCTACAGTCACTACACAGTCACTCTGACAGACCTGCTACCGTTATTATATTCCTGGGTCTCTACAGTCACTACACAGTCACTCTGACAGACCTGCTACCGTTATTATATTCCTGGGTCTCTACAGTCACTACACAGTCACTCTGACAGTTATTACACCAGATAACTCTCTGACTGTTTACTGTCTGGTGTGGTTAACCAGCTGTCTTCCTTGGATTAGTGATGACACATTTACCATCAACCACTGAGTCTGTTAATAACAGGTGTCTTTATTCTGGGTCTGTTGTCCAGGATCACTGTGTCTGTTGTCCAGGATCACTGTGTCTGTTGTCCAGGATCACTGTGTCTGTTGTCCAGGATCACTGTGTCTGTTGTCCAGGATCACTGTGTCTGTTGTCCAGGCTAACTGTGTTTCTTGTGTGTCTGTTCTCCAGGCTAACTGTGTTTGTTGTGTGTCTGTTCTCCAGGCTAACTGTGTCTGTTCTCCAGGCTAACTGTGTTTGTTGTGTGTCTGTTCTCCAGGCTAACTGTGTCTGTTCTCCAGGCTAACTGTGTTTGTTCTCCAGGCTAACTGTGTTTGTTGTGTGTCTGTTCTCCAGGCTAACTGTGTTTGTTGTGTGTCTGTTCTCCAGGCTAACTGTGTCTGTTCTCCAGGCTAACTGTGTTTGTTGTGTGTCTGTTCTCCAAGCTAACTGTGTTTGTTGTGTGTCTGTTCTCCAGGCCCACTCCATGGACTTTGATGACACCTGGCACCCTGCCACTCACCCCTCAGGGGCAGTCCTTCCTGCCCTGCTGGCGGTCAGTGATATGCTGCCCAGTAACAGCAAGCCTAGTGGGCGGGACTTCCTGCTTGCGTTCAATGTGGGTATAGAGATCCAGGGACGACTGATGAGATTCTCCAACGAGGCTCACAACATCCCCAAGAGGTAAGGACCCTGACCCCTGACCGCTAAACCTAACACCGACACTAACCCACAACATCCCCAAGAGGTGAGATCGGTAACATCAGAACCTTGGAGTGTACACTTCAGAGACCAGAGGAAGGTAACATCAAAACCTTGGAGTGTACACTTCAGAGACCAGAGGAAGGTAACATCAGAACCTTGGAGTGTACACTTTAGAGACAGGAGGAAGGTAACATCAGAACCTTGGAGTGTACACTTTAGAGACGGGAGGAAGGTAACATCAGAACCTTGGAGTGTACACTTCAGAGACAGGAGGAAGGTAACAGCAGAACCTTGGAGTGTACACTTTAGAGACAGGAGGAAGGTAACAGCAGAACCTTGGAGTGTTCACTTTAGAGACAGGAGGAAGGTAACATCAGAACCTTGGAGTGTACACTTCAGAGACAGGAGGAAGGTAACAGCAGAACCTTGGAGTGTACACTTTAGAGACAGGAGGAAGGTAACATCAGAACCTTGGAGTGTACACTTCAGAGACAGGAGGAAGGTAACAGCAGAACCTTGTTGACTGTTGTTCTTCCTTAACAACTGCCCCCCACCCCTCCCTCCAGGTTCCACCCCCCTACTGTTGTTCTTCCTTAACATCTGACCTCTCTCTCCCTCCTCCCCCCTCTCCCTCCAGGTTCCACCCCCCTACTGTTGTTCTTCCTTAACATCTGACCTCTCTCTCCCTCCTCCCCCCTCTCCCTCCAGGTTCCACCCCCCTACTGTTGTTCTTCCTTAACAACTGACCTCTCTCTCCCTCCACCCCCCTCTCCCTCCAGGTTCCACCCCCCTACTGTTGTGGGTACTCTGGGTAGTGCAGCAGCCTGCGCCCGCCTCCTTTCTCTGGAACACTCCCAGTGTAGCCACGCCCTGGCCATCGCTGCCAGCCTATCAGGAGCCCCCATGGCTAACGCCGCCACCCAGTCCAAACCCCTCCACATCGGCAACGCAGCGCGGCTGGGGCTTGAGGCGGCTCTACTGGCCTCTAGAGGTCTGGAGGCCTCACCCAGGGTCCTGGATGACACCGCCGGGGTCGCAGGGTTCAGCGCCTTCTACGAGGACTACGCCCCACAACCTTTGGCCTCCCCAGAGGAAGAGGGGTTGCAGTTCCTCCTAGAGAACCAGGATATAGGGTTTAAGAGGTTCCCGGCCCACCTGGGGATGCACTGGGTGGCCGACGCTGCTGCCGCCGTACACAAACTGCTGCTGGGGGAGCAGGGGTCAGGGGGGAGTGGTCAGGGGTCAGGGGTCGTAGGTCAGGTCCAGGACATCCTGCTCAGGGTTCCCCGCTCCAAGTACATTGATCGTCCGTTCCCGGAGTCGGAGCATGAGGCCAGACACTCCTTCCAGTTCAACGCCTGCTCTGCCCTGCTGGACGGAGAGGTCACCGTGGACTCATTCTCCCAGGAAGCACTGCAGCGCCCCGACCTCTACTCCCTGCTGGGGCGTGTCCACGTCGAGCATCCCCATGACAACCCCGCTAACTTTGACCGCATGTACGGCGAGGTGCAGGTGACACTGGTGGGCGGGGACGTCCTGAACGGACGCTGTGATACTTTTTATGGTCACTGGCGTAACCCTTTGACCAATGAGAGCCTGAGGAAGAAGTTCCGTAGCAACGCTGGGGCGGTCCTTCCCAGAGAGAAGGTGGAGGGTCTGATAGAGGCAGTAGAGGGACTAGACAAACTGGAGGACTGCTGTCCTCTGCTGGAGCAGCTACAGTGATCACACACAGAGCTACAGGGATCACACACAGAGCTACAGGGATCACTCACAGAGCTACAGGGATCATACACAGAGCTACAGGGATCACACACAGAGCTACAGGGATCACTCACAGAGCTACAGGGATCATACACAGAGCTACAGGGATCACACACAGAGCTACAGGGATCACACACCACATCACAGAACTCCTGACCAGCTGATGTTTCTGCGTTTTACAACATCATGTTGTAAGAGACAATTAAAATTGTTCAAAGATAAATGAAGTTAAAATGTAGAATCTACTTCCAATGTGAGGGAAGAGGGAGAGTCTATAGGTGATTGACTTTAGCTGTACATTAAATTATATAAACAATCAAAGCTAAATGATTAAGTACAGCATATTTTGGTGTATCCATTTATATGACCCCGATTAGGGTCCCTGTGTTTCCTTGACAACGTATCTCTACAGTCCTGAGTGGATGTTGACAATAACAACAATTCATTTGAAGGATGGACGTGTATGTACATGTGATTTTATTATGAAGTTTATTTTCTATTTTGTTAAACAGTCTTGTATTCTACCAAACATGTATATTATTATGATTCTATACTTGAATCTTAATTAAAATATTATATTAAACTAATTACAGCCTTGATCTGTTTATCCTTCTCATTTACCTCACTGAATCAGAAGAACAGAAGCAAACAATAACATGGGTATGTTACCTGACAAAAACAACACATAGATACTATATATATATATATATATATATATATATATATATATATATATATATATATATATATATATATATATATATATATATATACAATAATAACACATATATATATACATATATATACCCAATATTAACACAGAGATACTATATATATATATATATATATATATATATATATATATATATATATATATATACAATAATAACACACATATATACATATATATATATATATATATATATATATATATATATATATATATATATATATATACCCAATATTAACACATAGATACTATATATATATATATATATATATACAATAATAACACACACATATATATATATATACCAAATATTAACACAGAGATACTATATATATATATATATATATATATATATACAATAATAACACATATATATATACATATATATACCCAATATTAACACAGAGATACTATATATATATATATATATATATATATATATATATATACAATAATAACACACACACATATATATATATATATATATATATATATACCCAATATTAACACATAGATACTATATATATATATATACAATAATAACACACACATATATATATATATACCAAATATTAACACAGAGATACTATATATATATATATATATATATATATATATATATATATATATATAGATATATACAATAATAACACACATATATATATATATATATATATATATATATATATATATATATATATATATACCCAATATTAACACATAGATACTATATATACAATAATAACACATATATATATATATATATATGTATATATATATATACCAAATATTAACACATAGATACTATATATATATATACAATAATAACACATAGATATATATATATATATATACCAAATATTAACACATAGATACTATATATATATATACAATAATAACACATAGATATATATATATATACCAAATATTAACACATAGATACTATATATATATTTATATATACAATAATAAATCACAAATAGAAATTTGAACACTTACGACGCTGCGTTTTGGTCTACTCCTTCTTCCACCAACGAAAACCGTTACAATATATATATTTATATATACAATAATAACACATAGATACTATATATACAGTGGGGCAAAAAAGTATTTAGTCAGCCACCAATTGTGCAAGTTTTGATTAAATTTCCAACATGAACATTTACCACGCTGCGTTTTGGTCTACTCCTTCTTCCACCAACGAAAACCGTTACAATATATATATTTATATATACAATAATAACACATAGATACTATATATACAGTGGGGCAAAAAAAGTATTTAGTCAGCCACCAATTGTGCAAGTTCTCCCACTTAAAAAGATGAGAGAGGCCTGTCATTTTCATCATAGGTACACTTCAACTGTGACAGACAAAATTCGATTTTTTTTCCAGAAAATCACATTGTAGGATTTTTTAAGAATTTATTTGCAAATTATGGTGGAAAATAAGTATTTGGTCACCTACAAACAAGCAAGATTTCTGGCTCTCACAGACTTGTAACTTCTTCTTTAAGAGGCTCCTCTCTCCTCCACTCGTTACCTTTATTAATGGCACCTGTTTGAACTTGTTATCAGTATAAAAGACACCTGTCCACAACCTCAAACAGTCACACTCCAAACTCCACTATGGCCAAGACCAAAGAGCTGTCAAAGGACACCAGAAACAAAATTGTAGACCTGCACCAGGCTGGGAAGACTGAATCTGCAATAGGTAAGCAGCTTGGTTTGAAGAAATCAACTGTGGGAGCAATTATTAGGAAATGGAAGACATACAAAACCACTGATAATCTCCCTCGATCTGGGGCTCCACACAAGATCTCACCCCGTGGGGTCAAAATGATCACAAGAACGGTGAGCAAAAATCACAGAACCACACGGGGGGAACTAGTGAATGACCTGCAGAGAGCTGGGACCAAAGTAACAAAGCCTACCATCAGTAACACACTACGCCGCCAGGGACTCAAATCCTGCAGTGCCAGACGTATCCCCCTGCTTAAGCCAGTACATGTCCAGGCCCGTCTGAAGTTTGCTAGAGAGCATTTGGATGATCCAGAAGAAGATTGGGAGAATGTCATATGGTCAGATGAAACCAAAATATAACTTTTTGGTAAAAACTCAACTCGTCGTGTTTGGAGGACAAAGAATGCTGAGTTGCATCCAAAGAACACCATACCTACTGTGAAGCATGTGGGTGGAAACATCATGCTTTGGGGCTGTTTTTCTGCAAAGGGACCAGAACGACTGATCCGTGTAAAGGAAAGAATGAATGGGGCCATGTATCGTGAGATTTTGAGTGAAAACCTCCTTCCATCTGCAAGGGCATTGAAGATGAAACGTGGCTGGGTCTTTCAGCATGACAATGATCTCAAACACACCGCCCGGGCAACGAAGGAGTGGCTTCGTAAGAAGCATTTCAAGGTCCTAGAGTGGCCTAGCCAGTCTCCAGATCTCTACCCCATAGAAAATCTTTGGAGGGAGTTGAAAGTCTGTGTTGCCCAGCAACAGCCCCAAAACATCACTGCTCTAGAGGAGATCTACATGGCGGAATGGGCCAAAATACCAGCAACAGTGTATGAAAACTTTATGAAGACTTACAGAAAACGTTTGACCTCTGTCGTTGCCAACAAAGGGTATATAACAAGTGTTGAGATAAACTTTTGTTATTGACCAAATACTTAATTCCCACCATCATTTGCAAATGAATTCATAAAAATCCTACAATGTGATTTTCTGGATTTTTTTTCTCATTTTGTCTGTCATAGTTGAAGTGTACCTATGATAAAAATGACAGGCCTTACTCATCTTTTTAAGTGGGAGAACTTGCACAATTGGTGGCTGACTAAATACTTGTTTGCCCCACTGTATATATATACAATAATAATTACACATAGATACTACATACAGTACTTTACTGTGAGACATGCTACCTACATACTTTACTGTGAGACATGCTACCTACATACTGTACTGTGAGACATGCTACCTACATACTTTACTGTGAGACATGTTACCTACATACTGTACTGTGAGACATGTTACCTACATACTGTCCTTTACTGTGAGACATGTTACCTACATACTGTACTGTGAGACATGTTACCTACATACTGTACTATGAGACATGTTAACTACATACTGTACTATGAGACATGTTACCTACATACTGTACTTTACTGTGAGAAGTGGTACCTACCCAATTTACTGTGAGACTTGTTACCTATCTACACACTTTACTGTGAGACTTGTTAGACACCCCCACTACTATAACTAAACTCAGCAAAAAAAAGAATATTCCCTTTTTCAGGACCCCGTCTTTCAAAGATAATTCATAAAAAAACCAAATAACTTCACAGATCTCCATTGTGAATTGTTTAAACACTGTTTCCCATGCTTGTTAAATTAACCATAAACATTTAATGAACATGCACCTGTGGAACGGTCGTTAAGACACAAACAGCTTACAGACGGTAGGCAATTAAGGTCACAGTTATGAAAACTTAGGACACTAAAGAGGCCTTTCTACTGACTCTGAAAAATTCACCAAAAGAAAGATGCCCAGGGTCCCTGCTCATCTGCGTGAACGTGCCTCAGGCATATTGCAAGGAGGCATGAGGACTGCAGATGTTACCAGGGCAATAAATTGCAAGGTCCGTACTGTGAGATGCCTAAGACAGCACTACAGGGAGACAGGATGGACAGCTGATCGTCCACGCTGTGGCTGACCACGTGTAACAAAACCTGCACAGGATCAGTACATCCGAACATCACACCTGCGGGACAGGTTCTGGATGTCAACAACAACTGCCCGGGTTACACCAGGAACGCACAATCCCTCCATCAGTGCTCAGACTGTAGGCTGAGAGAGGCTGGACTGAGGGCTTGTAGGCCTGTTGTAAGGCAGGTCCTCACCAGACATCACCGGCAACAATGTCGTCTATGGGCACAAACCCACCATCGCTTGACCAGACAGGACTGAACAAAAGTGCTCTACACTGACGAGTCGCAGTTTTGTCTCACCAGGGGTGATGGTCAGATTCGCGTTTATTGTCAGATGGAATGAGCATTACACTGAGGCCTGTACTCTGGAGCGGGATACATTTGGAAGTGGAGGGTCCGTCACGGTCTGGGGCGTTATGTCACAGCATCATCAGTCTGAGATTGTTGTCATTGCAGCCAATCTCAATGTTGTACGTTAAAGGGAAGACATCCTCCTCCCTCATGTGGTACCCTTCCTGCAGGCTCATCCTGACATGACCCTCCAGGAGGACAATGCCACCAGCCATACTGCTCTTTCTGTGCGTGATTTCCTGCAAGACAGGAATTTCAGTGTTCTGCCATGGCCAGCGAAGAGCCCGGATCTCAATCCCATTGAGCACGTCAGGGACCTGTTTGATCGGAGGGTGAGGGCTAAGGCCATTCCCCCCAGAAATGTCTGGGAACTTGCAGGTGCCTTGGTCAAAGAGTGGGGTAACATCTCACAGCAAGAACTGGCAAATCTGGTGCAGTACGTGAGGAGGAGAGGCACTGCAGTACTTAATGCAGCTGGTGGCCACACCAGATACTGACTGTTACTTTTGATTTTGACCCCACCTTTGTTCAGGGACACATTATTCAATTTCTGTTAGTCACATGTCTGTAGAACTTGTTCAGTTCATGTCTCAGTTGTTGAATCTTGTTACGTTCATACAAATATTTACACATGTTAAGTTTGCTGAAGATAAACGCAGTTGACAGTGAAATAACTTTTTTTTTCTAGTTTCTTTCCTTTATTTTTTTGCTGAGTTTACTGTGCTGTATGTGTTAGGTACATGCTAATCAAACTTGTACGGCTGCATGTGAGTCCTACTATTGTGACTCCGTGCAGCCAATGGCAATGTCCACGATAGGTATAATGCTAGGAGACGCTTGTGGATTTGACAGCTCTAACGAGGTTCCATCTCCAACACTGTCAGAACACCAGCTATATGGAAACCTGATTGAATCTAGCCCTTAGTCTCTCAGCCTCTCACCCCTTCATTCCTTTCTCCTGAGAAAGAGGGGGCTGTCATCATGGCAGAGACTGAACAAATCTGGCTAATCCATCACATCTTGATGACCGAGGGGGGGGAGGTACACAGACGATAATGATCCCCCAGCGAAGCACAGTTTGTTCTCTCAACATTCATAAAAGCTTTGCCTCTTTCCAGTTGTATGAATATGAAGTGGAGACGACAGACAACAGAGACATGGCCTCACTCCTCTCTGTTGATCCAACTGTTCCAACACTGCTAGACTGGACCAGGGCCAGGGGGGCGTTGGTTTTTCCCCAGCCAAGGTAGGGCTGAGCTGGGCAAACACACAGGGCTGAGCCCCCGTCTGGTCCTCCGGACTGCCAACAGCTGTCCAGATTTACAACCACATATTGATTTAGTTCCACTTCAAATAACAAGGAACGGCAAGGGAATGAGGAAACGTTTCATCTCTTTATTTACCCAATCCTCTCCTCCACTCAGACACACACACACAAGTTCTGGTCCGGTGGCTTGGGGGGCTGTGGGTGCTGTGGACATTAACTGAATGAGAACACTATTATGATGTTTAACCAAATATAAAGACAGTACAGTTGAAGGTGTTTCATTGTGAAGTTTAAAACAACTGTTACATCAGAACATTACATGGAAATATGCAGTATGTCTGTCTGAAACTCTTCCATCCAACTGCTGAAACACGGCCAAAGCAGAGAGGAATGAACACAATCAGATATACACAGGGAACTCAGTGACCTGTTAAAGGAACGCAGAACAGAAACAGGAGGATATACCTATAGATTCACAGTGGACTATCTAAACCAGGGTTCCCCAACTGTCGGCCTCCGGGACTAATTTGGCATGCGGGTGGTTTCATTTGCCCCCCCCCCCCCCCCCCCCCCCACACACACAATTTTTCAGACAAGAAAAAAATTTAAATATATATACACTGTTACATTGAACTGGGTGAATGGAAAATGAATGACAGTCATCCAATATGCTGTAATAGAAATAAGGCCATGCTCACGAAAACAAAAATCGTCCTCCCTTTACATAACGGCACTGACCACCACTGATTCAGACCCTTTACTCTGTACTTTGTTGAAACACCTTTGGCAGCGATTACAGCCTCTGGTCTTCTTGGGTATAACGCTACCAGCTTGGCACACCTGTATTTGGGGAGTTTTCCCATTCTTCCTTGTAGATCCTCTCAAGCTCTGCAGAGCTATTTTCATGTCTCTCCTAGGGCTGTTTCAGAGACCATATTACCTCCACACCCTTTAGTCACGGGAATTAGGCTTCTCCAAGCTCTGATTGTCACGTTCACTGTCTTCAAACTCCCTGTCATAGATGAGCCAAGGCGCAGCTTGCATGTAATTCCACATCTTTAATAAAGTGAAACCTTCACAAAAAACAGGTGAACAGAAACCGACCGTGACGCACACAAACACACACAGAAAACAAATAATTACCCACAACATATGATGGGAAAAAGGCTGCTTAACTATGATTCCCAATCAGAGACAACGATAGACAACTGCCTCTGATTGGGAACCACACTCGGCCAAAAACAAAGAAATAGAAAACATAGAATGCCCACCCAAATCACACCCTGACCTAACCAAATAGAGAAATAAAACGGCTCTCTAAGGTCAGGGCGTGACACTGATGCTGCTGATGGTCATTAGTAGCCTACCAGATGTTCTAACTGCCTGGTACTCAGCACTCTATTGTCCCTCTAATCACTCTGTCATCAGTGCAAATGTTTTTGAAAATCTAATCAAAACTTCATGAGAGATCATTATGCAATTGCGCAAGAAAACGAGGTGATGGCCTCTACTAAAAAGAGGAGGTTCCCATCAGCTTTCTATAGGCTAGGCCTGCTATATTTATTTCTCAACTTTCCTGATATTAAGCACATTGTTTATGTTTACGACAGTAGTATAGCCGACCTGGATATATTTTTTTCCACTTCCACTGTTTCGAGACAGGTGCATGATAATGGTCCATTCTAAATCAATCCACATTCCACACATCTATTAGTTAGTATATGTAAAGACAAGATTAAATCAAGAATAGTCTGATCTGTGACAATATTAGCCTATCATTTGTGAATGATATATATGATGAATATATGATATATATTATCGCTTGTGAATGATGCCCAGCATAAGAAACATACTTTTTTTGTGACTTTTTTTAATCATAGTCGCACACCTCATGTAGCCTAGTCCATAGTCCAATATGTTTTAATAAGGTTAGTATCACACCTCATGTAGCCTAGTCCATAGTCCTATAAGGTTAGTATCACACCTCATGTAGTCTAGTCCATAGTCCTATATGTTTTAATAATAAGGTTTGTATCACAGCTAAAGTATCACAAATAACTTCTTAAAATGAAGCACATTTATCTGCTTTACAAGGGGTTTAGAGCCTAAATGGGCAAGATAATTTTCACCTTAAAAATGAACCTTTATAATAAGAAAGGCATGACATGCATAATCGCAGTTGCTTTTTTTCACTTTTGATAATGGTGTTTTCATCTCCGTTCGCGCTTATAGCCTACTACCTTGTGCGCATTGCTGAATATCAACATTTTAAGCTAAACGTTCTGATCTGTTGCGTCAGCCACATTGCATAAAACAGTTTTTTTGATGCTAGCGGTTGTATTAATCTGGGATCTATTGCATCGCACAACTGTCCCAGACCATGCTGGGAATATTTATTTTTCGCATAGAATAGGTCAACTTTTGTACTGTGGGGGATAGTAGATTGACATAGGCTAGTGCTTTTGCTGTTCGTTAGACCTACTCATCTTGTTGGCTGACGAAAAGTAAATGTGGACAGTTGTTCCAATATCTTCCATATGCACCTCGGAGTTGGATAAGGATGTGTACAGTTGCGTCCCACGATGTGTCTATCTTCTGTGGTAGCAGGATTACAAGATTATGTTATATTTGTGCACCGAATGGTTGTTTTATTTAATAGAGCTCTTAGAAGTCTCTCCTTTCTGACTTAACTGAGAGGAGTCTTTATGGAGCTGGCAACTGATTAAGTAACGGCTTGGTGATAAAAAACCTACAGCTGGCATTCCATAGATCAGATGTGGTGGGTGTCACCGAGATAGAGAGAGCCTGGAGGAGCACAACAAAGGCCTCAGTATTCATAATTATCCTGGCATCTGGGAGACCAAGGCTCTCTCGGTACTGAATTTCTCATCACGTGATGTGATTGAGAGGTGCTTAGGAGCACAGTGCAGCACTCCGGGCCAAAGGCACAATGATCACTGGCCACAAAAGGTATAGATTTACTTAGGGTGCAATACTGGCACAAAAGGGATAGATTTATTTAGGGTGCAATACTGGCCACAAAAGGTATAGATTTACTTAGGGTGCAATACTGGCACAAAAGGGATAGATTTATTTAGGGTGCAATACTGGCACAAAAGGTATAGATTTACTTAGGGTGCAATACTGGCACAAAAGGGATAGATTTATTTAGGGTGCAATACGGGCACAAAAGGCATAGATTTACTTAGGGTGCAATACGGGCACAAAAGGCATAGATTTACTTAGGGTGCAATACGGGCACAAAAGGCATAGATTTACTTAGGGTGCAATACGGGCACAAAAGGCATAGATTTACTTAGGGTGCAATACTGGCACAAAAGGGATGCCGCCATGTAATTCGATGCGTTATCAAGTGCTTGTCAAATGGTGAATGAGAGACTATTGAAGTGTGTACAGTGCAAAAAAACAAACAAAGCAGAGCTCCTGCCTTTCAAGCAACTTTTTCCAAATCATCGTTAGAGTCTCATCATGCAGCCTTACAATGTATTAAATCAAAACATACAGGCCAACGTTTGTAGAACAACTAAAGTTACAGTAATGACTCTAAATTAAGCATCTAGGAGGACCTATTTCTTTGTTAACCGCTCAACACAGAATAGTTGCACTCCATCAAACTGTTTGGAGAACATATCCTTTCTATTTTATTCAGCTTTGTTCAACTGTATTCTTCATACTATAACATATTATAAAATAATGCAATGGAATTACAAGAAAAGATCAGGGCCTAACATGAGGACAACACAGAGTATGTAGCCCACAGCCATATGGCACAGCCAGATCAGGGCCTAACATGAGGACAACACAGAGTATGTAGCCCACAGCCATATGGCACAGCCAGATCAGGGCCTAACATCAGGACAACACAGAGTATGTAGCCCACAGCCATATGGCACAGCCAGATCAGGGCCTAACATCAGGACAACACAGAGTATGTAGCCCACAGCCATATGGCACAGCCAGATCAGGACCTAACATGAGGACAACACAGTGTATGTAGCCCACAGCCATATGGCACAGCCAGATCAGGGCCTAACATGAGGACAACACAGTGTATGTAGCCCACAGCCATATGGCACAGCCAGATCAGGGCCTAACATGAGGACAACACAGAGTATGTAGCCCACAGCCATATGGCACAGCCAGATCAGGGCCTAACATCAGGACAACACAGAGTATGCTATTCTGTTCTTCTGAAATAGACTACATTTTCTTATATTATGCTTCTTTAGACCTGTCTAAAATAAATAATGGATTTATTGTGATGGTGTAGAATATATTACATGGATTTATTGTGATGGTGTAGAATATATTACATGGATTTATTGTGATGGTGTAGAATATATTACATGGATTTATTGTGATGGTGTAGACTATATTAAATGGATTTATTGTGATGGTATAGGCTATATTAAATGGATTTATTGTGATGGTATAGGCTATATTAAATGGATTTATTGTGATGGTATAGGCTATATTAAATGGATTTATTAGACTTTTCAAAATGTAGATGTTCCAAAGGTCTGCATCAGTGTGGAAGCCAGGAGATGCTAAATGTGTTTATGTTAATTAACAGGAAATTACCGTGAGACCGACAGTTATTTGCTTGACGATCACCGACTGGCAAAATGTTGTGGCTGCCACAGCCCTAGTCTCTCCAGCGATGTTCAATTCGGTTCAAGTCCGGGCTATAGCTGGGCCACTCAAGGACATTCAGAGACTTGTCCCAAAGCCACTCCTGCGTTGTCTTGGCTGTGTGCTTAGGGTTGGTGTCCTATTGGAAGGTGAACCTTCACTCCAGTCTGAGGTCCTGAGTGTGCTCTAGAGTAAATTTTCATCAAGGATCTCTCTGTACTTTGCTCCATTCATCTTTCCCTCGATTCTGACTAGTCTCCCAGTTCCTGCCACTGAAAAACATCCCCACAGCATGATGCTGCCACCACCATGCTTCACCGTAGGGATGGTGCCAGATTTCCTCCAGACGTGATGCTTGGCATTCAGGCCAAGGAGATAAATCTTGGTTTCATCAGACCAGAGAATCTTGTTTCTCATGGTCTGAGTCTTTTAGGTGCCTTTTGGCAAAGTCCAAGCAGGCTGTCATGTGCCTTTTACTGAGGAGTGGCTTCCATCTGTCCACTCTACTATACAGGCCTGATTGGTTGAGCGCTGCAGAGACGGTTGTCTTTCTGGAAGGTTCTCCCATCTCCACAGAGGAACTCTGGAGCTCTGTCAGAGTCACCTCCCTGACCAAGGCCCTTCTCCCCCGATTGCTCACTTTGGACGGGCGGCCATCTCTAGGAAGCTCTCACAATCCTGTCACGGAGCTCTATGGACAATTCCTTCAACCTCATTGCTTGGTTTTTGCTCTGACATGCACTGTCAACAGTGGGACCTTATATAGACAGGTGTACCTGTGGTAAATGCAATCAATTGAATTTACCACAGGTGGACTCCAATCATGTTGTAGAAACATCTCAAGGATGATGAATAGAAACAGGGTGCACCTGAGCTCAATTTCGAGTCTCATAGCAAAGGGTCTGAATACTTATGTAAATAAGATATTTCAGTTATTTGTTTTGATGCAAAAATGTCTTAAAACCTGTTTTTACTTTGTCATTATGGAGTATTGTGATGTCATTGTGGAGTATTGTGATGTCATTATGGAGTATTGTGATGTCATTATGGAGAATTGTGATGTCATTATGGAGTATTGTGATGTCATTATGGAGTATTGTGATGTCATTATGGAGTATTGTGATGTCATTATGGAGTATTGTGTGTAGATTGATGAGGAAATATTTTTATTTCATCCATTTTAGAACAAGGCTGTAACGTAACAAAATGTCAAAAAAGTCAAGGGGTCTGAATACTTTCTGAAGGCACTGTGTATATATGTTTTATTTTTTACTGTTGGACATAAAATCACACCAATATCTCTACCTGTACATAACCATCTGATCATTTATCACTCCAGTGTTAATCTGCATAATTGTAATTATTTGCCTACCTTCTCATGCCTTTTGCACACAATGTATATATAGACTCCCCTTTTTTCTACTGTGTTATTGACTTGTTAATTGTTTACTCCATGTGTAACTCTGTGTTGTCTGTTCACACTGCTATGCCTTATCTTGGCCAGGTCGCAGTTGTAAATGAGAACTTGTTCTCAACTAGCCTACCTGGTTAAATAAAGGTGTTCTCAACTAGCCTACCTGGTTAAATAAAGGTGAAATAAAAAAAATAAAAGAATACTGCAAAAACACCAGGAAATCAGCTCCAAGTGATTTTAATTTAAGAAATCTGTTTTCAAGTATTCCCACTCATAATGGAGAGGCACGTGATCATATACAAGTGAAAGCAAGGTTTGAAATGACTATGTTTTAGTCAAAAATTACATCTGTTTGAGCGCCTTGTGGTCAACTTGCAGTCTACAAATGATTTGTTATTATGTTCTTGACCCCCAACCGTCCGCTCAAGGAAAAAAATCCGCCTGCGGCTGAATCTAGTTGATGATCTCTGATCTAAACATTTCCAGTCAAGTTGAGACGTAAGACATCCTAGAGAGTGTAACTCTACCAGCAGGTCGTTGTAGTGACACCCTCCCAGAGAGCACAAAGACAGATGCGGAGAAGACAATATAGTTGAGGAAACAATCCCACACGGATGGACCACTACAATGAACCAGGACAATAACCCTGATGAACAGAGGAAAGACCTGAGGGTTTCACATATACTGTACAGAACAATAACCCTGATGAACAGAGGAAAGACCTGAGGGTTTCACATATACTGTACAGAACAATAACCCTGATGCACAGAGGAAAGACCTGAGGGTTTCACATATACTGTACAGAACAATAACCCTGATGCACAGAGGAAAGACCTGAGGGTTTCACATATACTGTACAGAACAATAACCCTGATGAACAGAGGAAAGACCTGAGGGTTTCACATATACTGTACAGAACAATAACCCTGATGAACAGAGGAAAGACCTGAGGGTTTCACATGTACTGTACAGAACAATAACCCTGATGAACAGAGGAAAGACCTGAGGGTTTCACATATACTGTACAGAACAATAACCCTGATGAACAGAGGAAAGACCTGAGGGTTTCACATATACTGTACAGAACAATCACCCTGATGCACAGAGGAAAGACCTGAGGGTTTCACATATACTGTACAGAACAATAACCCTGATGCACAGAGGAAAGACCTGAGGGTTTCACATATACTGTACAGAACAATCACCCTGATGCACAGAGGAAAGACCTGAGGGTTTCACATATACTGTACAGAACATTAACCCTGATGAACAGAGGAAAGACCTCAGGGTTTCACATATACTGTACAGAACATTAACCCTGATGCACAGAGGAAAGACCTGAGGGTTTCACATATACTGTACAGAACAATAACCCTGATGCACAGAGGAAAGACCTGAGGGTTTCACATATACTGTACAGAACAATAACCCTGATGCACAGAGGAAAGACCTGAGGGTTTCACGTATACTGTACAGAACAAATAAACATTCAAACACATGCAGCTGACACACCCTGATCCTATATGTTCCTCTCACCTTCATCTGATCCTATATGTTCCTCTCACCTTCATCTGATCCTATATGTTCCTGTTACCTTCATCTGATCCTATATGTTCCTGTTACCTTCATCTGATCCTATATGGTCCTGTTACCTTCATCCAATCCTATATGGTCCTGTTACCTTCATCTGATCCTATATGTTCCTCTCACCTTCATCTGATCCTATATGTTCCTGTTACCTTCATCCAATCCTATATGGTCCTGTTACCTTCATCTGATCCTATATGTTCCTCTCACCTTCATCTGATCCTATATGGTCCTGTTACCTTCATCCAATCCTATATGGTCCTGTTACCTTCATCTGATCCTATATGTTCCTGTTACCTTCATCTGATCCTATATGTTCCTGTTACCTTCATCTGATCCTATATGGTCCTGTTACCTTCATCTGATCCTATATGGTCCTGTTACCTTCATCTGATCCTATATGTTCCTCTCACCTTCATCTGATCCTATATGCTCCTGTTACCTTCATCTGATCCTATATGGTCCTGTTACCTTCATCCAATCCTATATGGTCCTGTTACCTTCATCTGATCCTATATGTTCCTCTCACCTTCATCTGATCCTATATGCTCCTGTTACCTTCATCTGATCCTATATGTTCCTGTTACCTTCATCTGAGGCAGCAGCTACTCTTCCTGGGGTTTATTATGGATCCCCATTAGTTCCTATCAAGGCAGCAGCTACTCTTCCTGGGGTTTATTATGGATCACCATTAGTTCCTGTAAAGGCAGCAGCTACTCTTCCTGGGGTTTATTATGGATCCCCATTAGTTCCTGCCAAGGCAGCAGCTACTCTTCCTGGGGTTTATTATGGATCCCCATTAGTTCCTACCAAGGCAGCAGCTACTCTTCCTGGGGTTTATTATGGATCCCCATTAGTTCCTCCCAAGGCAGCAGCTACTCTTCCTGGGTTTATTATGGATCCCCATTAGTTCCTGTCATGGCAGCAACTAATGGGGATTAGTGGGGATTTTCTGGGGATTTTCCTCTCGGGTGGCTGTGTAGATCGGGTTTTCTGACTGCTGTGACGCAGGTCTCTAGGAGACAGTCCCAGTGATTCCATTCTATCCTGGTTTCTGTCCACTTCTGATGACGTCATTCTTGACTGTGGAATCCTCCTGGAAACTGCTGTGTTTTATAATAGTGTGCAGACATACACGGACAAACAGACAGACATAGAGTCACAGACAGACAGACATACAGTCACAGACAGACAGACATACAGTCACAGACAGTCACAGACAGACAGACAGACATAGCCTACATATCAATCCATACACACAAACTATCTGGGTCAAATAGGGGAGAGGCGTTGTGCCGTGAGGTGTTGCTTTATCTGTTTTCTGAAACCACGTTTGCTGTTTATTTGAGCAATATGAGACGGAAGGAAGTTCCATGCAATAAAGAGTTTTATATAATACTGTATGCTTTGTTGGATCTGCTCTGGATTTGGGGACTGTGAAAAGGTGGCTTCTATGGAAACTCTGATGCTGTTCTTAAAGAGAACATAAAAGAACATGGACACAAAAATAACAGACAACCGTAAGGATATGGGTAGTCTGTCTGTTTCCCAACTGTCTGGTTAATATGCTGAAGTTACTAAGTGACTCCTGGATGTGGTTCTTACTGTTCCCAGAGGACGGTGACGTCTGGGTTGGCCAGAAATAGCCGGCTAAAGCTAGAAAACAGCCCAATAACATTTATAGGTGTTTCCCTGTTTACAACCAGCCATCAAAGAATCATCCAAAGCCATCTACTCATCAAAACAACAATAGGGCCCTGGTTAAAACTAGTACCCATCAGTAGGGCCCTGGTTAAAACTAGTACCCATCAGTAGGGCCCTGGTTAAAACTAGTACCCATCAGTAGGGCCCTGGTTAAAAGTAGTAAACATCAATAGGGCCCTGGTTAAAAGTAGTACACTCAGTAGGGCCCTGGTTAAAAGTAGTACACTCAGTAGGGCCCTGGTTAAAACTAGTACCCATCAGTAGGGCCCTGGTTAAAACTAGTACACATCAATAGGGCCCTTGTTAAAAGTAGTACCCATCAGTAGGGCCCTGGTTAAAAGTAGTACACTCAGTAGGGCCCTGGTTAAAAGTAGTACACTCAGTAGGGCCCTGGTTAAAACTAGTACCCATCAGTAGGGCCCTGGTTAAAAGTAGTAAACATCAGTAGGGCCCTTGTTAAAAGTAGTACACTCAGTAGGGCCAGCCTGATATCTACAGTTGAAGTCACCATACACCTTAGCTAAATACATTTAAACTCAGTTTTTCACAATTCCTGATATTTAATCCAACTAAAAAGTCCCTGTTTTAGGTCAGTTAGCATCACCACTTTATTTTAAGAATGTGAAATGTCAGAATAATAGTAGAGAGAATGATTTATTTCAGCTTGTATTTCTTTCATCACATTCCCTGTGGGTCAGAAGTTTATAGAAGTTTACAGAACATCAAACATTTCAGGTAGCCTTCCTCCTGAGAGAGCTGGTGTAACTGAGTCAGGTTTGTAGGCCTCCATGCTCGCACACACTTTTTCAGTTCTTCCAACAAATTTCTACAGGGTTGAGGTCAGGGCTTTATGATGGCCACTCCAATACCTTGACTTTGTTGTCCTTGAGCCATAACTTTGGAAGTATGCTTGGGGTCATTGTCCATTTGGAAGACCCATTTGCGACCAAGCTTTAACTTCCTGACTGATGTTTTGAGATGTTGCTTCAATATATCCACATAATTTTCCTACCTCATGATGGTAGGAAAATTGTTGTAATGTGCAGGTAGGAAAATTATTTTGTGATGTGCACCAGTCCCTCTTGTACATGATGCTGCCACCCCCATGCTTCACGGTTGGGATGGTGTTCTTCGGCTTACAAACCTCCCCCTTTTTCCTCCAAACATAACGATGGTCATTATGGCCAAACAGTAATATATTTGTTTCATCAGACCAGAGGACATTTCTCCAAAACGTACAATCTTTGTCCCCATGTGCAGTTGCAAACCGTAGTCTGGCTTTTTTTATGGCGGTTTTGGAGTAGTGGCTTCTTCCTCCCTGAGCAGCCTTTCAGATTATGTCGATATAGGACTCGTTTTACTGTGGATATAGATACTTTTGTACCTGTTTCCTCCAGCATCTTCACAAGGTCCTTTGCTGTTGTTCTGGGATTGATTTGCACTTTTCGCACCAAAGTACGTTCATCTATAGGAGAGAGAACGTGTCTCCTTCCTGAGCGGTATGACGTCTGCGTGGTCCCATGGTGTTTATACTTGCGTACTATTGTTTGTACAGGTGAATGTGGTACCCTCAGGCGTTTGGAAATTGCTCCCAAGGATGAACCAGACTTGTAGAGGTCTACAATGTTTTTTTCTGAGGTATTGGCTGATTTCTTTGGATTTTTTCATGATGTCAAGCAAAGAGGCACTGAGTTTGAAGGTAGGCCTTGAAATACATCCACAGGTACACCTCAAATTGACTCAAATGTTGTCAATTAGCCTAGCAGAAGCTTCTATAGACATGACATCATTTTCTGGAATTTTCCAAGCTGTTTAAAGGCACAGTCAACTTAGTGTATATAAACTTCTGACCCACTGGAATTGTGATACAGTGAATTATAAGTGAAATAATCTGTCTGTAAACAATTGTTGGAAAAATTACTTGTGCCATGCAGATGTCCTAACCGACTTACCAAAACTATGTTTTGTTAATTAACAAGGCATTTGTGGAGTGGGTGAAAAACAAGTGTTAATGACTCCAACCTAAGTGTATGTAAACTTCCGACTTCAACTGTAACATAAGGAGAGAAGTCAAACTAGAGAATGTCCAGGGACTACGACCCCGATGTTTCACTTGTTGACTACCTTCGAGGAAGCACAGACGCCCATAAAACGTAAGCTCTCTTTTCCAGTAACTCTTTTACCCCAGGTGATTCCCAGATGAGCCATTATTCTAAACAATGCATGGTCTGTAAATATCACTTATCCTGAACACTGAAACCAGGAAGGCTGGAGCTATCTTTAAACTAGCTCTAAACCTATTATGGAGAGACAGATTAGCTTGGCAACAGTGGGAGTTACTGGAAGTACCGCCTTTTCCAGTTAAGGAGCCTTTCTTTGATACTTGGTTATTAAGTGAAAACAAAACCAACGTAAGTAAACATGATCTACAGAGCCTTCAGAAAGTATTCACACCCTTTGACTTTTTTTCCACATTTTGTTGTGTTACAGCCTGAATTTAAAATGGATTCAATTGAGATTTTGTGCCGCTGATCTACATACAATATTCCACAATGTCAAAGTGGACGTTTGTTTTTAGAAATGTTTACAAATTAATAAAATATAAAAATCTGAAATGTCTTTAGTCAATAAGTATTCAACCCCTTTGTTATGACAAGCCAAAATAAGTTCACAAGTAAAAATGTGCTTATCAAGTCATATAATAAGTTGCATGGAGTCTGTGTACAATAATAGTATTTAACATTATTGTTAAATGACTACCCCATCGCTGTACCCCACACATACAATTATCTGTAAGGTCCCTCAGTTAAGCAGTGAATTTAAAACAAAGATTCAACCACAAAGACCAGGAAGGTTTTACAATGCCTTGCAAAGGATGGCACCTATTGGTAGACACTGAATATCACATTGAGCATGGTGATGTTATTAATTACACTTTGGATGGTGTATCAATACACCCAGTCACGACAAAAATACAGGTGTCCTTTCTAACTCAGTTGCCGGAGAGGAAGGAAACCGCTCAGGGATTTCACCATGAGGCCAATGGTGACTTTAAAACAGTTGCAGAGTTTAATGGCTGTGATAGAACTGAGGATGGATCAACAACATTGTAGTTACTCCACAATACTGACCTAATTGACAGAGTGAAAAGAAGGAAGTATTCCAAAACATGCTTCCTGTTTCCAATAAGGCACTAATGTCTCTATTTAATCCGCATCGCGCATGTTCAGCTTTACAATGTGATTGAAATTGAAAGGCAATGTTCCCAATTTAGTGGAAACTGCATTTAGGGTAAACGCTTCATATGTCGGATCACTCAGAAATCACCTTAACATTTCTATCACGGAATCTGTAAGTCCTAAAGTAATACTGCAATTTTTTTTTTTAATAATTTACTTTATTGTTATGTTTGGGGAAAATCCAACACAACACACCACTCAGTACCACTTTCAAGCATGGTGGTGGCTGCATCATGTTATGAGTATACTTGTCATCGGCAAGGACTAGGGAGTTTTTTAGGGCAAAATCCTAGAGGATATTTGTTTCCCAGAGACTGGGGGACAAATTCAACTTTCAGCAGGACATTAATCTAAAACTTAAGGACAAATATACACTGGAGTTGCTTACCAAGACGACATTGAATGTTCCTGAGTGGCCTAGTTACAGTTTTGACTTAAGTCAGATTTTAAAACCATGGCAAGACTTGAAAATGGCTGTCTAGCAATGATCAACAACCAATTTGACAGAGCTTGAAGAACTGAAAATAATAATGGGCGAATATTGTACAATCCAGTTGGGCAAAGCTCTTATGGAAACTTACCCAGAAAGACTCAAAGCTGTAATTGCTGACAAAGGTGATTCTAACATGTATTGACTCATGGGGTTGAATACTTATCTAATCAAGATAGTGTTTTATTTTTCATGAATCTTTAAAAAATGTTCAAATCTTTCTTCCATTTTGACAGAGTATTTTGTGTAGATCGTTGAAAAAAACAAACATTTTAAATCGCAATTTGTAGCAACAAAACATGGAAAAGTCAAGGGGTGTGAATACTGTCTGAAGGTACAGGATGTCCTCTACATTTGAATACTATCTGAAGGTACAGGATGTCCTCTACATGTGAATACTATCTGAAGGTACAGTATGTCCTCTACAGTTGAATACTATCTGAAGGTACAGGATGTCCTCTCCATGTGAATACTATCTGAAGGTACAGGATGTCCTCTACATTTGAATACTATCTGAAGGTACAGGATGTCCTCTCCATGTGAATACTATCTGAAGGTACAGGATGTCTTCTACATGTGAATACTATCTGAAGGTATGTCATCTACAAAATTGCTTCCAACACTCTACTCAGCAAACTGGATGCAGTTTATCACAGTGCCATCCGTTTTGTCACTAAAGCACCTTATACCACCCACCACTGCGACTTGTATGCTCTAGTCGGCTGGCCCTCGCTACATATTCGTCGCCAGACCCACTGGCTCCAGGTCATCTACAAGTCCATGCTAGGTAAAGCTCCGCCTTATCTCAGTTCACTGGTTACGATGGCAACACCCATCCGTAGCACGCGCTCCAGCAGGTGTATCTCACTGATCATCCCTAAAGCCAACACCTCATTTGGCCGCCTTTCGTTCCAGTTCTCTGCTGCCTGTGACTGGAACGAATTGCAAAAATTGCTGAAGTTGGAGACTTTTATCTCCCTCACCAACTTCAAACATCTGCTATCTGAGCAGCTAACCGATCGCTGCAGCTGTACATAGTCTATTGGTAAATAGCCCACCCATTTTCACCTACCTCATCCCCATACTGTTTTTATTTATTTATTTTTCTGCTCTTTTGCACACCAATATCTCTACCTGTACATAACCATCTGATCATTTATCACTCCAGTGTTAATCTGCATAATTGTAATTATTCGCCTACCTTCTCATGCCTTTTGCACACAATGTACATATAGACTCCTCTTTTTTCTACTGTGTTATTGACTTGTTAATTGTTTACTCCATGTGTAACTGTGTTGTCTGTTCACACTGCTATGCCTTATCTTGGCCAGGTCGCAGTTGCAAATGAGAACTTGTTCTCAACTAGCCTACCTGGTTAAATAAAGGTGAAATAAAAAAAATAAAAAAAAATAAAAGGTACAGGATGTCCTCTACATGTGAATACTATCTGAAGGTACAGTATGTCCTCTACAGTTGAATACTATCTGAAGGTACAGGATGTCCTCTACATGTGAATACTATCTGAAGGTACAGGATGTCCTCTACAGTTGAATACTATCTGAAGGTACAGGATGTCCTCTACATGTGAATACTATCTGAAGGTACAGGATGTCCTCTACATGTGAATACTATCTGAAGGTACAGTATGTCCTCTACAGTTGAATACTATCTGAAGGTACAGGATGTCCTCTACATGTGAATACTATCTGAAGGTACAGGATGTCCTCTACATGTGAATACTATCTGAAGGTACAGGATGTCCTCTACATGTGAATACTATCTGAAGGTACAGGATGTCCTCTACATGTGAATACTATCTGAAGGTACAGGATGTCCTCTACATGTGAATACTATCTGAAGGTACAGGATGTCCTCTACATGTGAATACTATCTGAAGGTACAGTATGTCCTCTACAGTTGAATACTATCTGAAGGTACAGGATGTCCTCTACATGTGAATACTATCTGAAGGTACAGGATGTCCTCTACATTTGAATACTATCTGAAGGTACAGGATGTCCTCTACATGTGAATACTATCTGAAGGTACAGGATGTCCTCTACATTTGAATACTATCTGAAGGTACAGGATGTCCTCTACATGTGAATACTATCTGAAGGTACAGGATGTCCTCTACATGTGAATACTATCTGAAGGTACAGGATGTCCTCTCCATGTGAATACTGTCTAGAGGTACAGGATGTCCTCTACATGTGAATACTATCTGAAGGTACAGGATGTCCTCTACACGTGAATACTATCTGAAGGTACAGGATGTCCTCTACATGTGAATACTATCTGAAGGTACAGGATGTCCTCTACATGTGAATACTATCTGAAGATACAGGATGTCCTCTACATGTGAATACTATCTGAAGGTACAGGATGTCCTCTACATGTGAATACTGTCTGAAGGTACAGGATGTCCTCTACATGTGAATACTGTCTGAAGGTACAGGATGTTCCATGTAATAAATCAAAGTACTTGGTGACAAGTCCAGACAGAATGATATACTGCTCCCTTTTCCTGGAAACCTCTCCTCTCTCTTCTTCTCACATCCCTCCTTTACCCTCAATTATGGCCTCCACCACATCCTTCCGTGGAGGAAACGGAGGAAATTATTTACAGTTTTCCATACTGAACATATTCACAACTAGTTTACAATCTTCCATTCTGAACGTATTTACAACTACTTTAAATGGCTGCCATTAGCAACTGAAATGTCCTTATCCTTCTGTATACTATTTTACAATAATTGGTTCAATGACATATCAAGGAAGAGGTCCACACCATGATAGAGAGGGATGTTGTCGAGCCATCGTCAAGTGAATGGAGCAGCCCTATTGTCATTGTCCCAAAGAAGGATGGGTCTTTGCGCGTCTGCATGGACTTCCGTAAGGTGAATGCCATCTCCCAGTTTGATGCCTATCCCCGCATTGACGACTTACTGGAGAGAATAGGTAGAGCTCATTACATCACCACATTGGATCTCTGCAAAGGGTACTGGCAGGTGCCCCTGAATGAACAATCCAAGGCCTACACTGCATTCCGGACGCCAATGGGACTGTTCCAGTTCAAGGTCATGCCGTTTGGCCTTCATGGGGCCCCTGCGACTTTCCAGAGGCTGATGGACAAGGTCCTCCAGGACTGTGACGATTACTGTGCTGCTTACTTGGATGACGTGGCGATCTACAGCGACTCCTGGGAGGAGCACATACAGCATCTTAGCAGAGTCCTGGGGAAGATCAATGATGCAGGCCTCACGTTTAACCTCCTGAAGTGTGGGTTGGCGAAACAGGAGGCAAAGTACCTGGGTTACCAGCTGGGTAAGGGTGAAGTTCGGCCTCAGGTGGACAAAGTGGAGTCCATCAGGAACAGCTCTCAACCCAGAACCAAGACACAGGTGAAGTCCTTCCTAGGTCTGGCAGGTTGGTACCGGAGATTCATTCCACAGTTTTAGACCATCGCTGTCCCTCTGACCAACCTCACTTCAAAGGAGGAATTCTCATGTGACCAGGTGGTATCTGGAGCTCCAGCCCCTCAGGTTCTGTGTCCGTCACAAGGCAGGACAATAGAACATCACGGCGGACTACCTATCAAGGCTCCCGAACCTGGTCGCTTCAGGAGAGGAGGACGGTAATGTGACGTAGAAGTCCGTCACTGTCCGCTGGCGGACTACCTATCAAGGCTCCCGAACCTGGTGGCTTCAGGAGAGGAGGAAGGTAATGTGACGTAGAAGTCCGTCACTGGCTGCGAGCGGACTACCTATCAAGGCTCCCGAACCTGGTCGCTTCAGGAGAGGAGGACGGTAATGTGACGTAGAAGTCCGTCACTGGCCTGTCCAACACTGGCCTGAGAGTCCTTTAGGTTCCTTTTGTCAAACTCCAAGCGGGCTGTGTGACGTAGAAGTCCGTCCCTGGCCGCGAGCGGACTACCTATCAAGGCTCCCGAACCTGGTCGCTTCAGGAGAGGAGGACGGTAATGTGACGTAGAAGTCCGTCACTGGCCGCGGGCAGCATTTGGTACTTTAACGCACGCACACATTCATCACTCCTCCCTGCTCCTTTATAAGATAACAACATGGGTCGACATACAATTTACCTCTGTCTTAGTACATACATTTCACACTTATGTCAGTAACCGGTTATGGTATAAAGAAATAAACAGACAAATGTTCATATTTAATATAAGCAATATTTTTTATAGTTATCGATGTTGTGGATGAGCGCTTTGTTTGTTTGTTCTGTTCCTCTCTCTCTCCATCTCTGTAGCTTCCGGGTATGCTGGATAAGGACCCGAGCAAAGGGAATTGGGCTGACTTTGTAGTGCCTGTCCCAAATGGCTCATTAATGTAAATGGGAATATTGAAAGACACTGTGAGTAGTGATGTAATTTTGTAAATGTTATGTTGTGATATTGTTTCATATACATGTTGCAATGTATATACTTTAGTATGTTTAGTTAAATGGAAAATGTAGGTTTGTATGGGTAATTGCTCAATTAATTAGGGTTAATTGTTCTGAGGGGAGGGGCTAGCCCTACAAAAGGAGCCTCTCTTTCAGTTCATGGAGAGGCATTTTGGATGTTTTATTTATCCTTTATTTAACTAAGTCAGTTAATAAGAACAAATACTTATGTTCAATGACGGCCTAGGAACAGTGGGTTAACTGGTCTAGGAACAGTGGGTTAACTGGTCTAGGAACAGTGGGGTTAACTGGTCTAGGAACAGTGGGTTAACTGGTCTAGGAACAGTGGGTTAACTGGTCTAGGAACAGTGGGGTTAACTGGTCTAGGAACAGTGGGTTAACTGGTCTAGGAACAGTGGGTTAACTGGTCTAGGAACAGTGGGTTAACTGGTCTAGGAACAGTGGGTTAACTGGTCTAGGAACAGTGGGTTAACTGGTCTAGGAACAGTGGGTTAACTGGTCTAGGAACAGTGGGTTAACTGGTCTAGGAACAGTGGGTTAACTGGTCTAGGAACAGTGGGTTAACTGGTCTAGGAACAGTGGGTTAACTGGTCTAGGAACAGTGGGTTAACTGCCTGTTCAGGGGCAGAACGACAGATTTGTACTGTTATTTTTGTTCCGGAATCACTATGTAAATTAACACCCTGAAGCACAGAAGAACTTTTGCGGCTCCGCCATCTTTTTATTTTGATAGAGGTCAGGTTTTCCAGTTTAGCCTTCTGGCCTACTCTACGTGATAGAGGTCAGGTTTTCCAGTACCTTCTGGCCTACTCTACGTGATAGAGGTCAGGTTTTCCAGTTTAGTCTTCTGGCCTACTCTACGTGATAGAGGTTAGGTTCTCCAGTTTAGTCTTCTGGCCTACTCTACGTGATAGAGGTTAGGTTTTCCAGTACCTTCTGGCCTACTCTACGTGATAGAGGTTAGGTTCTCCAGTTTAGTCTTCTGGCCTACTCTACGTGATAGAGGTCAGGTTCTCCAGTTTAGTCTTCTGGCCTACTCTACGTGATAGAGGTTAGGTTTTCCAGTTTAGCCTTCTGGCCTACTCTATGTGATAGATGTTAGGTTTTCCAGTACCTTCTGGCCTACTCTACGTGATAGAGGTTAGGTTTTCCAGTTTAGCCTTCTGGCCTACTCTACGTGATAGAGGTTAGGTTCTCCAGTTTAGCCTTCTGGCCTACTCTACGTGATAGAGGTCAGGTTTTCCAGTACCTTCTGGCCTACTCTACGTGATAGAGGTTAGGTTCTCCAGTATAGCCTTCTGGCCTACTCTACGTGATAGAGGTTAGGTGTTCCAGTACCTTCTGGCCTACTCTACGTGATAGAGGTTAGGTTTTCCAGTATAGCCTTCTGGCCTACTCTACGTGATAGAGGTTAGGTTCTCCAGTATAGCCTTCTGGCCTACTCTACGTGATAGAGGTTAGGTTTTCCAGTTTAGTCTTCTGGCCTACTCTACGTGACACATATCTGGTGTATTATTGGTACCATGATTCTCTTCAATTGTTTGTTCTTTTTACAAAAAGATGGAAGACAAAGATTTCCATTATTCTATTCACTATAATGGTGATCCTGTTTTCTGATAACACTGCCTGCACTGCTACTACGTTTGGCCTTGCATTTCGAAGAGAGGAGGTAGTCGTTCTCCCCTGGCCTGATGGACGGTTGGACACTAAGAACAGGAAGTTAGGACCTAAGCCTGATGGATCGATGGGCAGTAAGAACAGGAAGTTAGGACCTAGGCCTGATGGATGGGAAGAAAGAACAGGAAGTTAGGACCTAAGCCTGATGGATGGGCAGTAAGAAAATGAAGTTAGGACCTAAGCCTGATGGATGGATGGGCAGTAAGAACAGGAAGTTAGGACCTAAGCCTGATGGATAGATGGGCAGTAAGAACAGGAAGTTAGGACCTAAGCCTGATGGATAGATGGGCAGTAAGAACAGGAAGTTAGGACCTAAGCCTGATGGATAGATGGGCAGTAAGAACAGGAAGTTAGGACCTAAGCCGGATGGATAGATGGGCAGTGAGAACAGGAAGTTAGGACCTAAGCCTGATGGATAGATGGGCAGTAAGAACAGGAAGTTAGGACCTAAGCCTGATGGATAGATGGGCAGTAAGAACAGAAAAGTTAGGACCTAAGCATGATGAATGGGCAGTAAGAACAGGAAGTTAGAACCTAGGCCTGATGGATGGGCAGTAAGAGCAGGAAGTTAGGACCTAAGCATGATGGATCGGCAGTAAGAACAGGAAGTTAGGACCTAGGCCTGATTGATGGGCAGTAAGAACAAGAAGTTAGGACCTAAACCAGATGGAGGGGCAGTGTTGGTTCCGTTTTTCTGTGCTCCGATTTATTTACTTAACAAATAAGGAACACTCAAAATGTGCACTCATAAATCATAACAATTTTAATCAAAATACGGGTAGACAGAAGTCAAAAGATCAAACATCACACATACAACTGATGTCTCTCCTGAATTCTGCCAAATAATAAAAGACCTTGGGACTTTTCCTGAGCCCGAAGTCCAGCCCTAGTGATGTCACTGCATACATCATTACCTTCTACTCATCAGACCAAGCCCATGCATGCACAGCTATACAAACTTGCAAGACAGATACAATAGTTCCAGTGTTTTCTAAGGGCTCAGCAGTAAATGTCCACTCCCCAAGTTGATTTAGAGGTATGCCTGATATGCTCTTATCTCTTTCACTCCCCTGCAGGGTTCTGTGTTTATCTTTGAGGTGCTTTTCTCACAGACTGTTTCTTTATAAGAGGCAGAGACTAGAAAATAACTGTGAAACCATTTTAACCCTTATAATATATATATATATATATATATATATAGTTCATCTGAAGTCTAGGACCCTATAAAATGTAGTGTTATAACCCATATAATATCTATATATATAGTTCATCTGAAGTCTAGGACCCTATAAATGTAGTGTTATAACCCTTATAAAATATATATATATATATATATATATATATAGTTCATCTGAAGTCTAGGACCCTATAAATGTAGTGTTATAACCCTTATAAAATATATATATATATATATATATATATATAGTTCATCTGAAGTCTAGGACCCTATAAATGTAGTGTTATAACCCTTATAAAATATATATATATATATATATATATATATATATATATATATATATATATATAGTTCATCTGAAGTCTAGGACCCTATAAATGTAGTGTTATAACCCTTATATATATATATATATATATAGTTCATCTGAAGTCTAGGACCCTATAAATGTAGTGTTATAACCCTTATAAAAAATATATATATATATATATATAGTTCATCTGAAGTCTAGGACCCTATAAATGTAGTGTTATAACCCATATAATATCTATATATATATATAGTTCATCTGAAGTCTAGGACCCTATAAATGTAGTGTTATAACCCATATAATATCTATATATATATATAGTTCATCTGAAGTCTAGGACCCTATAAATGTAGTGTTATAACCCTTATAATATCTATATATATATTAGTTCATCTGAAGTCTAGGACCCTATAAATGTAGTGTTATAACCCTTATAATATCTATATATATATATATAGTTCATCTGAAGTCTAGGACCCTATAAATGTAGTGTTATAACCCTTATAATATATATATAGTTAATCTGAAGTCTAGGACCCTATAAATGTAGTGTTATAACCCTTATAATATATATATAGTTAATCTGAAGTCTAGGACCCTATAAATGTAGTGTTATAACCCTTATAATATATATATAGTTAATCTGAAGTCTAGGACCCTATAAATGTAGTGTTATAACCCATATAATATATATATATATATATATATAGTTAATCTGAAGTCTAGGACCCTATAAATGTAGTGTTATAACCCTTATAATATATATATATATATATATATATATATATATATAGTTCATCTGAAGTCTAGGACCCTATAAATGTAGTGTTATAACCCTTCCCATTCTATTAATACAACATAAGCATAATCAATTATTATAATACATTAAACATTTGGTGTAGCCCCTATCATGACCCCACCCTTCACCCCAATGTGAAGCCAAGCTAAAAATTAGTGCAAGGTTAAAAGATAAATGGTGGCTAAATGCCAGAGGGGATGAATCATTAACATAAAGAGGGGTTACTATGTGTGTGACGTAAGGATAAAACCAGTATAAAAGGTGAGGCTAGAAAGTCAGTTGTGTAGGGATAAAACCAGTATAAAGGTGTGTACCAAGGCTAGAAAGTCAAGTTGTGTGTGATGTAGGGATAAAACCAGTATAAAGGTGTGTACCAAGGCTGGAAAGTCAGCTGTGTGTGATGTAGGGATGAAACCAGTATAAAAGGTGTGTACCAAGGCTGGAAAGTCAGCTGTGTGTGATGTAGGGATGAAACCAGTATAAAAGGTGTGTACCAAGGCTGGAAAGTCAGCTGTGTGTGATGTAGGGATGAAACCAGTATAAAAGGTGTGTACCAAGGCTGGAAAGTCAGCTGTGTGTGATGTAGGGATAAAACCAGTATAAAGGTGTGTGCCAAGGCTGGAAAGTCAGCTGTGTGTGATGTAGGGATGAAACCAGTATAAAAGCCAAGGCTAGAAAGTCAAGTTGTGTGTGATGTAGGGATGAAACCAGTATAAAAGCCAAGGCTAGAAAGTCAAGTTGTGTGTGATGTAGGGATGAAACCAGTATAAAAGCCAAGGCTAGAAAGTCAAGTTGTGTGTGATGTAGGGATGAAACCAGTATAAAAGCCAAGGCTAGAAAGTCAAGTTGTGTGTGATGTAGGGATGAAACCAGTATAAAAGCCAAGGCTAGAAAGTCAAGTTGTGTGTGATGTAGGGATGAAACCAGTATAAAAGCCAAGGCTAGAAAGTCAAGTTGTGTGTGATGTAGGGATGAAACCAGTATAAAAGCCAAGGCTAGAAAGTCAGCTGTGTGTGATGTAGGGATGAAACCAGTATAAAAGGTGAGGCTGGAATGTCAGCTGTGTGTGATGTAGGGATAAAACCAGTATAAAGGTGTGTACCAAGGCTGGAAAGTCAGATGTGTGTGATGTAGGGATGAAACCAGTATAAAAGCCAAGGCTAGAAAGTCAGTTGCTTCTTGAGCCAGCTCGGTTTCTGTTACTTTGTAATAAAGTCTATTTGAACTCACAAGCTCCAGTATTTGGGAAATATTATTGACTGAATATTTCCACGACAGAAGTCAGGACCTAAGCCTGATGGATGGGCAGTAAGAACAGGAAGTTAGGACCTAGGCCTGATGGATGGGCAGTAAGAACAGGAAGTTAGGACCTAAGCCTGATGGATGGGCAGTAAGAACAGGAAGTTAGGACCTAGGCCTGATGGATGGGCAGTAAGAACAGGAAGTTAGGACCTAAGCCTGATGGATGGGCAGTAAGAACAGGAAGTCAGGACCTAAGCCTGATGGATATGCAGTAAGAACAGGAAGTCAGGACCTAAGCCTGATGGATATGCAGTAAGAACAGGAAGTTAGGACCTAGGCCTGATGGATGGGCAGTAAGAACAGGAAGTCAGGACCTAAGCCTGATGGATGGGCAGTAAGAACAGGAAGTTAGGACATAGGCCTGATGCATGGGCAGTAAGAACCTAGGCCTTATGGATGGGCAGTAAGAACAGGAAGTCAGGACATAAGCCTGATGGATAGATGGGCAGTAAGAACAGGAAGTCAGGACCTAGGCCTGATGGATGGGCAGTAAGAACAGGAAGTCAGGACCTAGGCCTGATGGATGGGCAGTAAGAACAGGAAGTTAGGACCTAAGCCTGATGCATGGGCAGTAAGAACCTAGGCCTGATGGATGGGCAGTAAGAACAGGAAGTCAGGACATAAGCCTGATGCATGGGCAGTAAGAACAGGAAGTCAGGACCTAGGCCTGATGGATGGGCAGTAAGAACAGGAAGTCAGGACCTAGGCCTGATGGATGGGCAGTAAGAACAGGAAGTTAGGACCTAAGCCTGATGGTTGGGCAGCAAGAACAGGAAGTCAGGACCTAAGCCTGATGGATGGGCAGTAAGAACAGGAAGTTAGGGCCTAAGCCTGATGGATGGGCAGTAAGAACAGGAAGTCAGGACCTAAGCCTGATGGATGAGCAGTAAGAACAGGAAGTCAGGACCTAAGCCTAATGGATGGGTAGGCAGTAAGAACAGGAAGTCAGGAACTAAGCCTGATGGATGGGTAGGCAGTAAGAACAGGAAGTTAGGACCTAGGCCTGATGGATGGGTAGGCTGTAAGAACAGGAAGTTAGGACCTAAGCCTGATGGATGGGCAGTAAGAACAGGAAGTTAGGGCCTAGGCCTGATGGATGGGTAGGCTGTAAGAACAGGAAGTTAGGACCTAAGCCTGATGGATGGGCAGTAAGAACAGGAAGTTAGGGCCTAAGCCTGATGGTTGGGAAGTAAGAACAGGAAGTCAGGACCTAGGCATGATGGATGGGTAGGCAGTAAGAACAGGAAGTTAGGACCTAAGCCTGATGGATGGGTAAGAACAGGAAGTTAGGACCTAATCCTGATGGATGGGTAGGCAGTAAGAACAGGAAGTTAGGACCTAGACCTGATGGATGGGTAAGAACAGGAAGTTAGGACCTAGACCTGATGGATGGGTAGGCAGTATGAACAGGAAGTTATGACCTAGACCTGATGGATGGGCAGGCAGTAAGAACAGGAAGTTAGGACCTAGACCTGATGGATGGGTAGGCAGTATGAACAGGAAGTTATGACCTAGACCTGATGGATGGGCAGGCAGTAAGAACAGGAAGTTAGGACCTAAGCCTGATGGATGGGTAGGCAGTAAGAACAGGAAGTTAGGACCTAGACCTGATGGATGGGTAGGCAGTAAGAACAGGAAGTTAGGACCTAGACCTGATGGATGGGTAGGCAGTAAGAACAGGAAGTTAGGACCTAAGCCTGATGGATGGGCACTAACAGGAAGTTTGTTTCCCTCCTCCAGCACCATGCCTGTCAGTGTTGTGTGTGTGTGTCAATGCGTATCCTGTTGGTTTTCCATGGATCAGTTCACAGTAATGTGAAGACCAATATGGAGAAGACCAACATCCCCCATAATGTTTTACAGTTAAATAACCAACTCTCTGAGACAACCTCTACACTCACAGTAACAAGTTAACTTAACGTGACACATTTACATTGGGAACACCCCAGTTACACAGTGATGAGAATACACACACACACACAGGCCTTTTATATAGAAGGGCTTGTTTTATGTATTGCATTCAGCCATAATACAGACCTTAACACAAGCAGCTAGACCAGGGGGACAGGATGTTCAGAAAGCTATAATGCCTCTTAATTGCCATAATATTTAGTTTTTCACATCTTCATACTATTTCAGGGCACTTTAAGTAGCTGAGCTTAGCCAGCCAAAATGACATGGAGAATTTGTTCCAGTCTGTTTTGTAGTGAGACTGCCAGAGCAGGAGAATAGTTGGAGAGAAAACAGAGTGCCTCCTAAATAGACCCATATATAGTGCTCTACTTTTGATCCATAAGTGCCCCATAAGGAGAAGGGTGCCATTTTGGACACATACTGTGTCCCACACTATATTGCACTTACCCTCTGACTGTTAGTTTAAATATGTCCCACGTGGAACAATATTCCCTACATAGTGCACTACTGTAGATCCCAATGGACCCTGGTCAAGACTAATGAGCTATATAGTTATTAGGGTGTCATTTGTGATGCATACAGTGTGTAATAAGGCCCTGGAGTAGCCTGCCTGCTGACGCTATCTGACCAGTCAGCCCTGCTAGCTGAAATAACAAGCTGTGTTGTTGGGACTAGCCTGCCTGCTGACGCTATCTGACCAGTCAGCCCTGCTAGCTGAAATAACAAGCTGTGTTGTTGGGACTAGCCTGCCTGCTGACGCTGTCTGACCAGTCAGCACTGCTAGCTGAAATAACGAGCTGTGTTGTTGGGACTAGCCTGCCCGCTGACGTTATCTGACCAGTCAGCCATGCTAGCTGAAACAACAAGCTGTGTTGTTGGGACTAGCCTGCCTGCTGACGCTATCTGACCAGTCAGCCCTGCTAGCTGAAATAACAAGCTGTGTTGTTGGGACTAGCCTGCCCGCTGACGCTATCTGACCAGTCAGCCCTGCTAGCTGAAACAACAAGCTGTGTTGTTGGGACTAGCCTGCCTGCTGACGCTATCTGACCAGTCAGCCCTGCTAGCTGAAACAACAAGCTGTGTTGTTGCGACTAGCCTGCCCACTGACGTTATCTGACCAGTCAGCCCTGCTAGCTGAAACAACAAGCTGTGTTGTTGGGACTAGCCTGCCCACTGACGTTATCTGACCAGTCAGCCCTGCTAGCTGAAACAACAAGCTGTGTTGTTGGGACTAGCCTGCCTGCTGACGTTATCTGACCAGTCAGCCCTGCTAGCTGAAATAACAAGCTGTGTTGTTGGGACTAGCCTGCCTGCTGACGCTATCTGACCAGTCAGCCCTGCTAGCTGAAACAACAAGCTGTGTTGTTGGGACTAGCCTGCCTGCTGATGCTATCTGACCAGTCAGCCCTGCTAGCTGAAATAACAAGCTGTGTTGTTGGGACTAGCCTGTCTGCTGACGCTATCTGACCAGTCAGCCCTGCTAGCTGAAATAACAAGCTGTGTTGTTGGGACTAGCCTGCCTGCTGACGCTATCTGACCAGTCAGCCCTGCTAGCTGAAATAACAAGCTGTGTTGTTGGGACTAGCCTGTCTGCTGACGCTATCTGACCAGTCAGCCCTGCTAGCTGAAATAACAAGCTGTGTTGTTGGGACTAGCCTGTCTGCTGACGCTATCTGACCAGTCAGCCCTGCTAGCTGAAATAACAAGCTGTGTTGTTGGGACTAGCCTGCCCGCTGACGCTATCTGACCAGTCAGCCCTGCTAGCTGAAACAACAAGCTGTGTTGTTGGGACTAGCCTGCCCGCTGACGCTATCTGACCAGTCAGCACTGCTAGCTGAAACAACAAGCTGTGTTGTTGGGACTAGCCTGCCTGCTGACGCTATCTGACCAGTCAGCCCTGCTAGCTGAAACAACAAGCTGTGTTGTTGGGACTAGCCTGCCTGCTGACGCTATCTGACCAGTCAGCCCTGCTAGCTGAAATAACAAGCTGTGTTGTTGGGACTAGCCTGCCTGCTGACGCTATCTGACCAGTCAGCCCTGCTAGCTGAAATAACAAGCTGTGTTGTTGGGACTAGCCTGCCTGCTGACGCTATCTGACCAGTCAGCCCTGCTAGCTGAAATAACAAGCTGTGTTGTTGGGACTAGCCTGCCCGCTGACGCTATCTGACCAGTCAGCCCTGCTAGCTGAAATAACAAGCTGTGTTGTTGGGACTAGCCTGCCTGCTGACGCTATCTGACCAGTCAGCCCTGCTAGCTGAAACAACAAGCTGTGTTGTTGGGACTAGCCTGCCTGCTGACGCTATCTGACCAGTCAGCCCTGCTAGCTGAAACAACAAGCTGTGTTGTTGGGACTAGCCTGCCCGCTGACGCTATCTGACCAGTCAGCCCTGCTAGCTGAAACAAGCTGTGTTGTTGGGACTAGCCTGCCTGCTGACGCTATCTGACCAGTCAGCCCTGCTAGCTGAAATAACAAGCTGTGTTGTTGGGACTAGCCTGCCCGCTGACGCTATCTGACCAGTCAGCACTGCTAGCTGAAATAACAAGCTGTGTTGTTGCGACTAGCCTGCATGCTGACGCTATCTGACCAGTCAGCCCTGCTAGCTGAAATAACAAGCTGTGTTGTTGGGAATAGCCTGCCCGCTGACGCTATCTAACCAGTCAGCACTGCTAGCTGAAATAACAAGCTGTGTTGTTGGGACTAGCCTGCCCGCTGACGCTATCTGACCAGTCAGCCCTGCTAGCTGAAACAAGCTGTGTTGTTGGGACTAGCCTGCCCGCTGACGCTGTCTGACCAGTCAGCACTGCTGGCTGAAACAACAAGCTGTGTTGTTGGGACTAGCCTGCCCGCTGACGCTATCTGACCAGTCAGCCCTGCTAGCTGAAACAAGCTGTGTTGTTGGGACTAGCCTGCCCGCTGACGCTGTCTGACCAGTCAGCACTGCTAGCTGAAATAACAAGCTGTGTTGTTGGGACTAGCCTGCCCGCTGACGCTATCTGACCAGTCAGCCCTGCTAGCTGAAACAACAAGCTGTGTTGTTGCGACTAGCCTGCCTGCTGACGCTATCTAACCAGTCAGCCCTGCTAGCTGAAATAACAAGCTGTGTTGTTGGGACTAGCCTGCCCGCTGACGCTATCTGACCAGTCAGCACTGCTAGCTGAAATAACAAGCTGTGTCGTTGGGACTAGCCTGCCCGCTGACGCTATCTGACCAGTCAGCACTGCTAGCTGAAACAACAAGCTGTGTTGTTGGGACTAGCCTGCCCGCTGACGCTATCTGACCAGTCAGCCCTGCTAGCTGAAACAACAAGCTGTGTTGTTGGGACTAGCCTGCCCGCTGACGCTATCTGACCAGTCAGCCCTGCTAGCTGAAACAACAAGCTGTGTTGTTGGGACTAGCCTGCCCGCTGACGCTATCTGACCAGTCAGCCCTGCTAGCTGAAACAACAAGCTGTGTTGTTGGGACTAGCCTGCCCGCTGATGCTATCTGACCAGTCAGCCCTGCTAGCTGAAACAAGCTGTGTTGTTGGGACTAGCCTGCCTGCTGACGCTATCTGACCAGTCAGCCCTGCTAGCTGAACAACAAGCTGTGTTGTTGGGACTAGCCTGCCCGCTGACGCTATCTGACCAGTCAGCCCTGCTAGCTGAAACAACAAGCTGTGTTGTTGGGACTAGCCTGCCCGCCGACGCTATCTGACCAGTCAGCCCTGCTAGCTGAAACAACAAGCTGTGTTGTTGGGACTAGCCTGCCCGCTGACGCTATCTGACCAGTCAGCCCTGCTAGCTGAAACAAGCTGTGTTGTTGGGACTAGCCTGCCCGCTGACGCTATCTGACCAGTCAGCCCTGCTAGCTGAAACAACAAGCTGTGTTGTTGGGACTAGCCTGCCCGCTGACGCTATCTGACCAGTCAGCCCTGCTAGCTGAAACAACAAGCTGTGTTGTTGGGACTAGCCTGCCCGCTGACGTTATCTGACCAGTCAGCCCTGCTAGCTGAAACAACAAGCTGTGTTGTTGGGACTAGCCTGCCCGCTGACGCTATCTGACCAGTCAGCCCTGCTAGCTGAAACAACAAGCTGTGTTGTTGGGACTAGCCTGCCCGCTGACGTTATCTGACCAGTCAGCCCTGCTAGCTGAAACAACAAGCTGTGTTGTTGGGACTAGCCTGCCCGCTGACGTTATCTGACCAGTCAGCCCTGCTAGCTGAAACAACAAGCTGTGTTGTTGGGACTAGCCTGCCCGCTGACGTTATCTGACCAGTCAGCCCTGCTAGCTGAAACAACAAGCTGTGTTGTTGGGACTAGCCTGCCCGCTGACGTTATCTGACCAGTCAGCCCTGCTAGCTGAAACAACAAGCTGTAGCTACATGACGTCAATATGAACTGAACAGCCTCTGTAACAGAGTGGACTGGTCAGAGCCATTGATAAACAGGTCTAAACAGGGCCAGCTGGAGTTAGAGTTACAGCATTTAGTTATGATAGTATCTGTAATGCTACATTTACATCTTAAAAATGGACTGTGGTTTGTTGAATCAACACTGACTGACCAGAAAGTTGAAAATACTCCATGTAGATACTGAATCAACACTGACTGACCAGATAGTGAATCGATGCAGACTGACCAGATAGTAAATTGATGCAGACTGACCAGATAGTGAATCGATGCAGACTGACCAGATAGTGAATCGATGCAGACTGACCAGATAATGAATTGATGCAGACCGACCAGATACTGAATCGACGCAGACTGACCAGATACTGAATCGACGCAGACTGACCAGATACTGAATCGACGCAGACCGACCAGATACTGAATCGACGCAGACTGACCAGATACTGAATCGATGCAGACTGACCAGATACTGAATCGATGCAGACTGACCAGATACTGAATCGATGCAGACTGACCAGATAGTGAATCGATGCAGACTGACCAGATAATGAATCGATGCAGACTGACCAGATACTGAATCGATGCAGACTGACCAGATACTGAATCGATGCAGACTGACCAGATACTGAATCGATGCAGACTGACCAGATACTGAATCGATGCAGACTGACCAGATACTGAATCGACGCAGACTGACCAGATACTGAATCGACGCAGACTGACCAGATACTGAATCGATGCAGACTGACCAGATACTGAATCGACGCAGACTGACCAGAAAGTTGAAAATACTCCATGTAGATACTGAATCGACGCAGACTGACCAGAAAGTTGAAAATACTCCATGTAGATACTGAATCGATGCAGACTGACCAGATACTGAATCGACGCAGACTGACCAGAAAGTTGAAAATACTCCATGTAGATACTGAATCGATGCAGACTGACCAGAAAGTTGAAAATACTCCATGTAGATACTGAATCGACGCAGACTGACCAGAAAGTTGAAAATACTCCATGTAGATACTGAATTGACGCAGACTGACCAGAAAGTTGAAAATACTCCATGTAGATACTGAATCGATGCAGACTGACCATATAGTGAATCGATGCAGACTGACCAGATACTGAATCGATGCAGACTGACCAGATAGTGAATCGATGCAGACTGACCAGATACTGAATCGATGCAGACTGACCAAATACTGAATCGATGCAGACTGACCAGATACTGAATCGATGCAGACTGACCAGATAGTGAATCGATGCAGACTGACCAGATACTGAATCGATGCAGACTGACAAAATACTGAATCGATGCAGACTGACCAGATACTGAATCGATGCAGACTGACCAGATACTGAATCGATGCAGACTGACCAGATACTGAATCGATGCAGACTGACCAGATACTGAATCGATGCAGACTGACCAGATACTGAATCGATGCAGACTGACCTACTGTAGATATGGTTCTGCTTCAAACAACTATTTTGCCGCTTTCACTTTTTTATTTAACAAGGCAAGTCATCTCCCCAAACAACAAAGGAATTGGCTAACATACAAATCTGGCTAGGCCAAAACATGACACGTAGGACCTACGTTGTTGTCCTCATAAAGGTTACCTTAGCACTAACTCTTCAGTCTAACTACTGTTATCTTCCTGCCAAAAGACAAATAAGTTGGCTGAGCACAAAAAAACTAAATATAAGAATGCCCTTTGTTCATTGTTCTTCTGTTGCAGTTAAATTGTTGTTCTAAGGCTGTTGGTCTGTTGAAGGTAGATGTTTAGCTAAAGGCTGTTGGTCTGTTGAAGGTAGATGTTTAGCTAAAGGCTGTTGAAGGTAGATGTTTAGCTAAAGGCTGTTGGTCTGTTGAAGGTAGATGTTTAGCTAAAGGCTGTTGGTCTGTTGAAGGTAGATGTTTAGCTAAAGGCTGTTGAAGGTAGATGTTTAGCTAAAGGCTGTTGGTCTGTTGAAGGTAGATGTTTAGCTAAAGGCTGTTGGTCTGTTGAAGGTAGATGTTTAGCTAAAGGCTGTTGAAGGTAGATGTTTAGCTAAAGGCTGTTGGTCTGTTGAAGGTAGATGTTTAGCTAAAGGCTGTTGGTCTGTTGAAGGTAGATGTTTAGCTAAAGGCTGTTGAAGGTAGATGTTTAGCTAAAGGCTGTTGGTCTGTTGAAGGTAGATGTTTAGCTAAAGGCTGTTGAAGGTAGCTGTTTAGCTAAAGGCTGTTGGTCTGTTGAAGGTAGCTGTTTAGCTAAAGGCTGTTGAAGGTAGCTGTTTAGCTAAAGGCTGTTGGTCTGTTGAAGGTAGCTGTTTAGCTAAAGGCTGTTGGTCTGTTGAAGGTAGATGTTTAGCTAAAGGCTGTTGGTCTGTTGAAGGTAGCTGTTTAGCTAAAGGCTGTTGGTCTGTTGAAGGTAGATGTTTAGCTAAAGGCTGTTGGTCTGTTGAAGGTAGCTGTTTAGCTAAAGGCTGTTGGTCTGTTGAAGGTAGCTGTTTAGCTAAAGGCTGTTGGTCTGTTGAAGTTAGATGTTTAGCTAAAGGCTGTTGGTCTGTTGAAGGTAGATGTTTAGCTAAAGGCTGTTGGTCTGTTGAAGGTAGATGTTTAGCTAAAGGCTGTTGGTCTGTTGAAGGTAGATGTTTAGCTAAAGGCTGTTGAAGGTAGATGTTTAGCTAAATGCTGTTGGTCTGTTGAAGGTAGCTGTTTAGCTAAAGGCTGTTGGTCTGTTGAAGGTAGATGTTTAGCTAAAGGCTGTTGGTCTGTTGAAGGTAGATGTTTAGCTAAAGGCTGTTGAAGGTAGATGTTTAGCTAAAGGCTGTTGAAGATAGATGTTTAGCTAAAGGCTGTTGGTCTGTTGAAGATAGATGTTTAGCTAAAGGCTGTTGGTCTGTTGAAGGTAGCTGTTTAGCTAAAGGCTGTTGGTCTGTTGAAGGTAGATGTTTAGCTAAAGGCTGTTGGTCTGTTGAAGGTAGATGTTTAGCTAAAGGCTGTTGGTCTGTTGAAGGTAGATGTTTAGCTAAAGGCTGTTGGTCTGTTGAAGGTAGATGTTTAGCTAAAGGCTGTTGAAGGTAGATGTTTAGCTAAAGGCTGTTGGTCTGTTGAAGGTAGATGTTTAGCTAAAGGCTGTTGGTCTGTTGAAGGTAGATGTTTAGCTAAAGGCTGTTGGTCTGTTGAAGGTAGATGTTTAGCTAAAGGCTGTTGAAGGTAGATGTTTAGCTAAAGGCTGTTGGTCTGTTGAAGGTAGATGTTTAGCTAAAGGCTGTTGGTCTGTTGAAGGTAGCTGTTTAGCTAAAGGCTGTTGGTCTGTTGAAGGCAGCTGTTTAGCTAAAGGCTGTTGGTCTGTTGAAGGTAGATGTTTAGCTAAAGGCTGTTGGTCTGTTGAAGGTAGATGTTTAGCTAAAGGCTGTTGGTCTGTTGAAGGTAGCTGTTTAGCTAAAGGCTGTTGGTCTGTTGAAGGTAGCTGTTTAGCTAAAGGCTGTTGGTCTGTTGAAGGTAGCTGTTTAGCTAAAGGCTGTTGGTCTGTTGAAGGTAGATGTTTAGCTAAAGGCTGTTGGTCTGTTGAAGGTAGATGTTTAGCTAAAGGCTGTTGATCTGTTGAAGGTAGATGTTTAGCTAAAGGCTGTTGGTCTGTTGAAGGTAGATGTTTAGCTAAAGGCTGTTGGTCTGTTGAAGGTAGTGTTAGGGAATGATCAGAATTAGTTGGGTAACATAGATAAGATGTTTTATTTCCATGATATGCTTAAGAGTTATTTCTCATAAGAATGTATTTTGTTGTACTATAGTGGTGGCCATTGGCAGTTATCTGTTCTATGTCAGGACTAAGTTGCATGGGCCGCATAGAGGGGAGAGGTCAAGGGGTCATCATGTGTAAACATATATTTTCTGTGTGCCAGTGACTCCCTAATTTTCTCATCGGGAAAAGGAGGGTGACAGTGTCTGGAATCATTCTATGCTCCCTCTTTGTTGACCTATAGGGTCACTCTCCTCTCCGTGAGTTTGTCCTCTGATTGGTCGTATTTAGAATTGGTTCTATCTAAATGACAATTTGATATATATCATAGGGTGGGGGTAATGTCTTGGTACCATTTTGTACCAAGGAGGAGATAAGAGCTTTGTTTAGGAGACCAAACTGAACGATAATTTATAGCCCACTCTGTCTGACTAGGGGATATTCTCTCTGAAGTAAGGTTTTTTCTTTGTGTAAGTTCCTAAGACCTGTGTTTTGTCATGTCTCTTGAGAGGGGGTGGATCTTTGCTATAAAGGAACCCATTTGCCATTATGTTGGGACTCTCAACTTTTCATTTAGAGATAATGAACTGTTGAAAGTCAAAATGCTATTGCAAAAGCTTAATTATTATTAAAGGTGAAAATTAAGCATAACTCTGACTCGTGTGTGATTTGCTCTCTCATCATTTGGTAATTAAGGAAATTTCCACGACAGTAGATGTTTAGCTAAAGGCTGTTGGTCTGTTGAAGGTAGATGTTTAGCTAAAGGCTGTTGAAGGTAGATGTTTAGCTAAAGGCTGTTGGTCTGTTGAAGGTAGATGTTTAGCTAAAGGCTGTTGGTCTGTTGAAGGTAGATGTTTAGCTAAAGGCTGTTGGTCTGTTGAAGGTAGCTGTTTAGCTAAAGGATGTTGGTCTGTTGAAGGTAGCTGTTTAGCTAAAGGAAGGCCTCAGTCCTTTGTTTGTTGGTTGTAGTTAGAGACCTCTATCAGGTTGTGGTCTGGGTCTCTGAAGTAGAGAGATGTGATGGGTCCAACAGCGCCACTCCTCTCCACTGGACCCTCCTCTATCTCCACACCACACGCCTGCAGGTGACAGATAGATGAGACAGTCACACAGGGACTTTCAGGACATGGCAGAACAGCATCCTACTAGAAGACAGCATGTCCATCCATATGGTTATGGTGGAGGACTGGAAACATGTAGTAGATAACTTGGAGGTGTAGCGGCTGTGTGTGTGTGTGTGTGTGTGTGTGTGTGTGTGTGTGTGTGTGTGTGTCTCACCTGTAGGTGTGTAGCTACAGCAGCCAGGGGGGTGAGGGTGATGAGACAGAGGTCAGCTGATCCTGAGGTGGGTCTCAAGGCCTTGGGTTCAAACTCCTGACCCACCTGGTGCAGGTTCAACTTCTGCTTCCCAAAACACAGCGCCTTACGGTTACCCTGGGGTAAAGAAGAAGAGAGACTGGTCAAGGCTACCATCTGCTGGGGTTTAATAAGAGACTGGTCAATGCTACCATCTGCTGGGGTTTAATAAGAGAGACTGGTCAATGCTACCATCTGCTGGGGTTTAATAAGAGAGACTGGTCAATGCTACCATCTGCTGGGGTTTAATAAGAGAGACTGGTCAATGCTACCATCTGCTGGGGTTTAATAAGAGAGACTGGTCAATGCTACCATCTGCTGGGGTTTAATAAGAGAGACTGGTCAATGCTACCATTTGCTGGGGTTTAATAAGAGAGACTGGTCAATGCTACCATCTGCTGGGGTTTAATAAGAGAGACTGGTCAATGCTACCATCTGCTGGGGTTTAATAAGAGAGACTGGTCAATGCTACCATCTGCTGGGGTTTAATAAGAGAGACTGGTCAATGCTACCATCTGCAGGGGTTTAATAAGAGAGACTGGTCAATGCTACCATCAGCTGGGGTTTAATAAAAGACTAGTCAATGCTACCATCTGCTGGGGTTTAATAAGAGAGACTGGTCAATGCTACCATTTGCTGGGGTTTAATAAGAGAGACTGGTCAATGCTACCATCTGCTGGGGTTTAATAAGAGACTAGTCAAGGCTATCATCTGCTGGGGTTTAATAAGAGAGACTGGTCAATGCTACCATCTGCTGGGGTTTTATAAGAGACTGGTCAATGCTACCATCTGCTGGGGTTTAATAAGAGACTAGTCAAGGCTACCATCTGCTGGGGTTTAATAAGAGAGACTGGTCAATGCTACCATCTGCTGGGGTTTAATAAGAGACTAGTCAATGCTACCATCTGCTGGGGTTTAATAAGAGAGACTGGTCAATGCTACCATTTGCTGGGGTTTAATAAGAGAGACTGGTCAATGCTACCATCTGCTGGGGTTTAATAAGAGACTAGTCAAGGCTATCATCTGCTGGGGTTTAATAAGAGAGACTGGTCAATGCTACCATCTGCTGGGGTTTAATAAGAGACTAGTCAATGCTACCATCTGCTGGGGTTTAATAAGAGAGACTGGTCAATGCTACCATCTGCTGGGGTTTAATAAGAGACTAGTCAATGCTACCATCTGCTGGGGTTTAATAAGAGAGACTGGTCAATGCTACCATCTGCTGGGGTTTAATAAGAGAGACTGGTCAATGCTACCATCTGATGGGGTTTAATAGGAGAGACTGGTCAATGCTACCATCTGCTGGGGTTTAATAAGAGAGACTGGTCAATGCTACCATCTGCTGGGGTTTAATAAGAGACTAGTCAATGCTACCATCTGCTGGGGTTTAATAAGAGAGACTGGTCAATGCTACCATCTGCTGGGGTTTAATAAGAGACTGGTCAATGCTACCATCTGCTGGGGTTTAATAAGAGACTAGTCAAGGCTACCATCTGCTGGGGTTTAATAAGAGAGACTGGTCAATGCTACCATCTGCTGGGGTTTAATAAGAGACTAGTCAATGCTACCATCTGCTGGGGTTTAATAAGAGAGACTGGTCAATGCTACCATCTGCTGGGGTTTAATAAGAGAGACTGGTCAATGCTACCATCTGATGGGGTTTAATAGGAGAGACTGGTCAATGCTACCATCTGCTGGGGTTTAATAAGAGAGACTGGTCAATGCTACCATCTGCTGGGGTTTAATAAGAGACTAGTCAAGGCTACCATCTGCTGGGGTTTAATAAGTGACTGGTCAATGCTACCATCTGCTGGGGTTTAATAAGAGAGACTGGTCAATGCTACCATCTGCTGGGGTTTAATAAGAGAGACTGGTCAATGCTACCATCTGCTGGGGTTTAATAAGAGACTAGTCAAGGCTACCATCTGCTGGGGTTTAATAAGAGAGACTGGTCAATGCTACCATCTGCTGGGGTTTAATAAGAGAGACTGGTCAATGCTACCATCTGCTGGGGTTTAATAAGAGACTAGTCAAGGCTACCATCTGCTGGGGTTTTCCACATGGTTACACAGTCCAGTTGGAGTGTATCTATGATTTATTTAATGACCTTGTTGGTTGTTAGCAAATCTATTGTGGAAACAACCACGGGCAGAACAGTAGAAAACGTTGACAACCTATGTTTTATCCAAAGTAGAATAATTAACGTCTCAGTAAAAGTGATCAATAGACTAATCATTGATTATGCAGTCTGTGTCAGTACTCAGAATGTACCTTAAAGGTGATGACCTCCATGCCCAGGACAGAGGAGTAGAAGGTGCAGGTGTCTGGAACACTCTTCACGGTCAACACAAGGTGGTCCAGGTGACTCACCTGTACAGGGCCGGAGCTCTTACATCTCACCCCCAACGACACCACGGGTAGCCCCCGCACCCCCAACACAGCCAGCCCACAGGACCGGGGCTGTAGCTGGGACAACATGGGAAAGATGGGAAAGATGGGTGAATGTAGGTGTGCAAAAAAAATCATGCATGTAAAGAAATATTCACATGAACGTGAAGACAGCGTCCCTACGTGGTCAAATGAAGTAGTACTATGATATATTCAGCAAAAATCTGGGGTTAACCGTATTCGGGTAATTACGGTAAATCGGTCAACTGTAGCGGTGTCGTTTCTTAAAGTTGTAGAATTCGATATTAATTACACATTCTCAACAAAAGTTAATAGCTTACAATTTAATACAGAAGTTGTACTGTAAACGACTACACATGCCCTCGTTAATAAAAGTGTCTTCCAAAGACAAGGCACTATTCTGTAGCTCCGTTTTAGAACAGGTGACATTGGTTTTATTCTACAGGTCTTACCTGGCGGTAAATCCCTTGAAAACGCCCCAAGTGACAACCTAAAGTCCGGAGCGCCATCGTTCCTTAGTAGAGTTGAAAATAAATGGATGACATTCCACCCTTCACTTCCTTCTTATTGCCTTGACTATAATACCGTAATTGCTAGAGTTTTTTGCCTACCACATAATTTTCTTTAGCCTATATTTAACCAGGGAAGTCAGTTAAGAACACTTATTTTACAATTACGGCCAACCCCGGCCAAATCCTCCCCTAACCCGTGCGACGCTGGGCCAATTATGCGCCGCCACTATGGGACTCCCGATCATGGCCGGTTGTGATACAGCCTGGAATCGAACCAGTGTCTGTAGTTACGCCTCTAGCACTGAGACAGTCCATTAGATCGCTGAGACACTCGTGAGCAACGTTATGGGAATCTTGATGAACTTCCTTCACGACAGCTCTGTGCGGCAAAGCGCAAGTAGAATGAACACAGAACAATGAGACAGATATTTCACCGGATCTATATACTTGAGGCATCCGCTCGGCGTTTCTGCTCACAATCAAATATGGTGCTGAGAGGAAGCCCAGTGTCCGGCAGTGAGAGAGGAGAGAACGAGATGGATTTTGGCCGATATTCTGCTAATTTTCTCGTAGATTAAACAGTTGATCTCAATACAGTTTTCAGTTCCCAGAACTAAAATATGTAACGAACAGAGTGGACTAACACGGAACCCAAACCAGCTGCGCGCGTGCATCGTGCATACATGTATTTTGCCCCGCCCCACACCAAACGCGATCACAACAGGCAGGTTAAAATATCAAAACAAACTCTGAACCAGTGACATTAATTTGGGGACAGGTCGAAAAGCATTAAACATGTATGGCTATTTAGCTAGCTTGCTGTTATGTTTTGTCCTGGGATATAAACATTGAGTTGTTGTTACCTGTTTTTGCTTTGTCATTACAGGGTATTGTCATGTCATTGTAGGGTAGCCTAGTGGTTAGAGCATTGGACTCGTAACCGAAAGTTTGCAAGTTCAAATCCCCCAGCTGACAACATACAAATCTGTCGTTCTGCCCCTGAACAGGCAGTTAAGGCCGTAGGCCATCATTGAAAATAAGAATTTGATTTTAACTGACTTGCCTAGTTAAATAAAGGTAATAAATTATGGGGTATTGTGATGTCATTTGCTGAGGAAATATTTTTATTTCATCCATTTTAGAACAAGGCTGTAACGTAACAAAATGTGGAAAAAGTCAAGGGGTCTGAATACTTTCCAAATGCACTGTATTTCATGATAGAGAGGTGCCCTTTGTGAGCATACGGATGTTAAACTACAGCCTGTTAAAACACACAACTGGCCTGTGACCCAAACAACCTATTCCCTTTATTGTGCACTTCTTTTCACCAGAGCCCATTGGACTCCGGTCAAAAGTAAGTCACTATAGGGAATAGGGAGCCATTTGGGACCAATGCACTAGGAGGCCTTGATGAAGATAGCCAGGTTAGTAAGACAGAAAGTCAGAAAGACACAATACAGTTCATTTACAACGGGTCATTATCAACAATAACAGAGCTTCAACCACCCAAAACTTTATTTGTACAGGGAGGAGGTAATGACGGCAACCGTGAGAACACATGGAACCTATAGAATGTGATGTCATCATGGCATGGAACACTCCCTCCCTCTGTGTGAACAGCCAACCTACAGCATCCTACAGGCCCACCGCTCAACAAGAAAGAGCGCTATCAGAATGTACACAAAGAACCAAGCTCAAGAAAATAAAAAGATTAACACATTTTTAAAAGGGAACAAGTCTTTGTTTTAACTGTGAATATTCAGTCTACAATATTTTAGAAATAATAATATACAAGTTGAGAATATTACACTTCTTCAGTTTTCCCACTCTAGTTATTGCACTGGTGTTTCAGATATGAAGATGTCTCTTGGTGGTTGAAGTTCTAGGCCAAAACACAGGACAGAGGCAGCAGCCTGGCCGGGGTCTAACCTGGCCTGGCCGGGGTTTAACCTGGCCTGGGGTCTAACCTGGCCTGGCCGGGGTTTAACCTGGCCTGGGTTTAACCAGGCAGGGTTAGACACCGGGCTTAATAACCCTGGCCCGGGTCTAAACCTGGCCCGGCAGGGGTCTAAATCCAGATCCTTCATGCAACACCACATGGAACCCATAAATGTGATTCCCAAACGGCACTATCCCCAATATAGAGCAGTACTTCTGACTAGAGTCCTATGGGTAGTGCACTATATAGAGATAGGCTGGTGAAGACGGAGCCATAATGCCGTCTGTTCACTTCCTGGTCATATGGTAGCAGAACCAACAGGTTGTCATAGTGACAGGGTTAGGATCCTACTCCCAGAGTAGGAGTGATGATCTAGGATCAGTTGGCCCTTTTAGGTCATAATGAATAAGATTATATGGACAGACCCCGCCCCCACTGACGGACTGATCCTAGACCCCCACTGACGGACTGATCCTAGACCCCCACTGACGGACTGATCCTAGACCCCCACTGACGGACTGATCCTAGACCCCCACTGACGGACTGATCCTAGACCCCCACTGACGGACTGATCCTAGACCCCCACGGACGGACTGTTCCTAGACCCCCACTGACGGACTGTTCCTAGACCCCCACGGACGGACTGATCCTAGACCCCCACTGACCGACTGATCCTAGACCCCCACTGACGGACTGATCCTAGATCCACACTGACGGACTGATCCTAGATCCCCACTGATACTGTGATATGCTTTGTGTACACAGGCCAGGTCATGATGAAACACTGTCAGAGGGCAGAAATAGAAACAGGCCAGATCAATGCTTCATGTGATGGGCTAGAGTTAGACTACATACTAGCATCAGTTAACAGATACCTACATCCCTTCTCAACAACGGTTCAACACAGTTCATAATCAATAATCAGTACTATTGGTCCGATGTCATGAATATGATGCAATACAAGTCCAAATAAACTGATAGAATTCCCAACGGAATCCAAGTCCGTCACATCTTGTTCTCCCCATTAAAGCCTGTACAACATTCTACAGTTTTAACTTAAAAACTAATTCAGCAAGCTTTGACACACTGACAGTCTGTGAGCCGTTCCAGAGTATTGATAAATGCAGTTAAGTCTTTCAGGTGGGGACAGTCCCTTTTGGGGTAAGACAGGTAGGGGAGAGTGGGGTCTGTTAGCCAACAGGGGACAGTTGCATCTCTTTCTCACATCTCTTCCTACAGAGTCTATGAGGACATCACCTTCCTTCCTTCCTTCCTTCCTGTCAGTCTCTCTGTCTGTCTGTCCAAACACCAGCATGTCAGTTGGATAAAAGTCAGTGATGTCTTAAGAATGAAAACATGAACAACGTAAGTGGTCTGACTAGGAGAAAGGCCTGCAGAACTGACACGGTGTTATATACTGTCTGCCTGGAGCACCGTTGACCCCTGACCTCCAGCTCTCCAGGTTAGACCACACTCTCCCGGTTAGCAGACACCAACACGGCCCTGCGGCAGATAGGACAGGTGGAGTTCTCAGACAGCCAGCGGTCGATACAGTGAACATGGTACTCATGAGAACAGGGCAACTTCCTCAACTTGTTCCCCTCAGCATACTCTGTGATACACACACTGCAGGTCTTCAGAGCATCACTCTCCCCAAAGTTCCTGGTGGAGAGGTTGTCGATCTGCTCCTTGGTGAGTCCTCTGGGCTGTTCCTCATCCTCATCATTCAGGAGGAAGAAGTGAGCAAGGCGGAGGAAGGGTAGTGACCCTGGTTCCTCCAGACTGATGGGGGCACGGGGCCGAGCTCGCCCCTCCCTGGGGGTGCCCCCCACCCCTAAACCTATCCCTGGGGACAGACCTAGACCCATCCCGTCCTCCCCCTCCCTCTCCTCTGTCCTTGCCTCCCCGGCTCCTCCAATACTATGCCCGCTCACTGAGACAGGAGGCTCCGCCCCCTCCGCCATGCCGGCTACGCCCCCGTCAGGAGTATTGAGCGCCTCGGCCAGGTCGGCAGCGCCAGTGGGGTTACCACCTCCACGGTTTGAGTCCGAGGAGTCAGAGTCTGAGTCCATGAAGTAGCTGAGCTCTCCGAAGCCGGTCATGATCTGTCGTATCATGGTCTGCAGAGCCATGGAGGTGGCCTCTCCCAACCCTGCATCACTGATCCTCCTGATGGGGATCCTGATGGTGCTGACGTACGTCCTCACACCCGCACGCTCGGACCGGGAGAAGGTCCTGCGGAACCCCCCCCTCTCACTCTCGTACAGGAAGGTGTTGTTGGAGTTCTGGGAGCGTGAGCGGGTTCTGTTAGCAATGCTGTCCCTCTGGCGGTACTCACCTGGACGAACACGACGCACCTGCAGGTCCAGCATGATGGTGGGGGGACGTCGTCCTGCTGCTCCCTCCCCGCCCGTGGCCTCTCCCTCCTGGGGTGGGGTGGTACCGGGCTCTGGGGCGTTCCCAGAACCTGTGTCAAACCCTGTTCCGGCTGACTGGGTCTCGTACTCTGCGGTGCTCTGCCGGGACAGAACATGCTGTCGAGTCCGTGAGCTTCCCTCTGCGGGTGCCTGGGTGGCGGGGGTGTGTGAGGTGGCTGAGGTGGGGACGTGGCGGGGGAGTCGGTCCAGGGTGAGGGGGGAACGACTTCGTGTGGTGCGAGCCCTGGTCCGGCGCTGCTCAGGGCTACGGCTGCGGGCTCGTCTCTGGCCCCGTCGCGGAGGCTCCTCAGGGGGCGGGCTAGGAGGGGCAGGGGTTGCTGGAGGGGCCTGCACCAGGGGACTGGCTGGTCTGGAGACAGGAGGGGTGGTGGTGACAGGGCTGGGCAGCTGTGGGACTACCTCTACTACTAACTCTGGGACCATCTCTGCTTCTACTTCAGCCTCTGGCTCAGCTTCTACTTCAGCCTCTGGCTCAGCTTCTACTTCAGCCTCTGGCTCAGCTTCTACTTCAGCCTCTGGCTCAGCTTCTACTTCAGCCTCTGGCTCAGCTTCTACTTCAGCCTCTGGCTCAGCTTCTACTTCAGCCTCTGGCTCAGCTTCTACTTCAGCCTCTGGCTCAGCTTCTACTTCAGCCTCTGGCTCAGCTTCTACTTCAGCCTCTGGCTCAGCTTCTACTTCAGCCTCTGGCTCAGCTTCTACTTCAGCCTCTGGCTCAGCTTCTACTTCAGCCTCTGGCTCAGCTTCTACTTCAGCCTCTGGCTCAGCTTCTACTTCAGCCTCTGGCTCCATCTCCGCTTCTGGTTCCACTATGACAGCCATCTCCTCCACAACTGGTTCCTCCAGCACCTCTCCTGTCTCCATGGGCACCTCCGTCCCCGCCTCCGCCTCAGGCTGGACCTCCACCCCATTGCCAGGTGCTCTAGTTGGGGCCTCCTCCTGCGCCTCAGCCTCCCCCTCCGCGCGGGCCTGCTGCTCAGCCAGGTTACGGTTAACGTTGATCTCCAGACTGAACCGGAAGTCTCCGCTGTTTGGGTTGGTCCGGCTCACCGCCCGCCATGACTGGTTGCCTCGGTGACCACTGCGGGTGGTGTTGCCTGTCCGCCTGACGGTGTTCAGCCAATCCAAGAGGGTGTCGCCATTAGACGGGTCCTCTGGACCTTCTGCCAGTTCTAATGGAAGACAGAACATATCAACATTCTAATGGAAGACAGAACATATCAACATTCGAATGGAAGACAGAACATATCAACATTCTAATGGAAGACTGACCATATCAACATTCCAATGGAAGACAGAACATATCAACATTCTAATGGTTTGCAGTGACGGTCATAATGTCACCATTAAGGACTCCATCTTTAAAAGTTGATGAACTTTTAATTTCCGCTTGAAAGACATAATGAAAAGTACAGAGGAGCCTTACCTCCTGTAGCTTCTCCAGTCTCACTGGTGTTGATGATAGGCTGCTGCTGCTCTGGTCCATCCTTAATCTGCTGCAGCCGACTCAACAACTCCTCTGCTGTGATCTCACCTAGGAGGGATGAAACTACAACTCAGTAAACCGACACTGGCTCTAACTGCCTTCATTTACTACTGGAAATACCCAAGTATTTGCCCATAAAGCTGTAGTTTGTCTCCTGGTTACACAGCAACAGGACAGTACTGAGAACCACCAGACTTACCAGGACAGGCCCTGTCCTCTCACTGCTCTCCCCAGGAAAGGTGTTCCACTAGCGGATGCTCCAAACATACTGCCCACCCCACTGACCTGGATGTGGCATGATAAGAAAAACTCAAACCTGAGACAACAACCTTCGATAGCCAATCTAAAAAACTGACCGAAAATGTAATTCAACCCAGTCTGCAGTAGAGAAATAAAGCCCTAAATCAAAAAGAACGCAAAGACATTAACTTTTTAAATGAGATAGAAAACTCATGTCTACAATGCTCTGTTAACCCTCATATGTATTTCAGTTACCTGGGGTTCACAGCAGGTTGTTGTCTAATGAGGTGTGTTAGTGGTTTATAACAGGTGAATTAAAGGAGAGTCAGTTACCTGGGGTTCACAGCAGGTTGTTGTCTAATGAGGTGTGTTAGTGGTTTATAACAGGTGAATTAAAGGAGAGTCAGTTACCTGGGGTTCACAGCAGGTTGTTGTCTAATGAGGTGTGTTAGTGGTTTATAACAGGTTAATTAAAGGAGAGTCAGTTACCTGGGGTTCACAGCAGGTTGTTGTCTAATGAGGTGTGTTAGTGGTTTATAACAGGTGAATTAAAGGAGAGTCAGTTACCTGGGGTTCACAGCAGGTTGTTGTCTAATGAGGTGTGTTAGTGGTTTATAACAGGTGAATTAAAGGAGAGTCAGTTACCTGGGGTTCACAGCAGGTTGTTGTCTAATGAGGTGTGTTAGTGGTTTATAACAGGTGAATTAAAGGAGAGTCAGTTACCTGGGGTTCACAGCAGGTTTTTGTCTAATGAGGTGTGTTAGTGGTTTATAACAGGTGAATTAAAGGAGAGTCAGTTACCTGGGGTACCCAGCAGGTTGTTGTCTCTCATCAGCCGGTAGTCTGCCTCACTCAGGTTGTTGACAAACTGGTAGAAGGCCTCCTCCCGGTCTAGCCGGTCCCGTTGCCGCCTGCGCTGGGCCTCTGGTTGGTCACTGGCGCCCGGCTCGGAACTGTCGGAGCCCTCCATCGGGTGTCGAAGGGAGAGAAGCTGGAGATAAACGCTGTCTATCGCTGAGTCACCACGATCCAGCTGCTAGGGATAATCAATCAAATGTGATCAATCAAAATGTATTTTTACATCAGCAGTTGTCAAAATGTGCTTTTACAGTCAAAATGTGCTTTTACAGTAGCCTGGCCTAGAACCCAATGAGCAAGCCAGGTAGAGTCAGGAAAAAGTCCCTAGAAGGAAGAAACCTCGAGAGGAAGCAGGCTGAGAGAAGTAGGCCATCGCCATCCTCTTCTGGCTGTACCAGGTCGACAATAGAAATGCCTAGCTGCATCTTCGACACACTGACACATTCAGCAGGTGGGGAAGACCACAGACAGGTGATCTGATTTATGACATGCAGCACATTAATAAAACACACATATTTTGATGTTATTGACCAGGACTAAATGACATCAACAAATAGCAGAAAGCAGGTTAACTAGCCAGCTTATTAGCTACTAAGTTAGCTAGCGTTCAATAAACTAGTTATTAATAAGGACGTTTCCGATATCAAGGAAAATCTTTCCTGGCTTGGTGGGCATCGTTTACTCTGATGCAACAATGTCTCCTCCTTTAAAAAAGCATTATCCTAACGGAGTTCCGTGTTTTGATAATAATAATAATAATAATAATCAGCAGCAGCAGCTAACCAGTCAGACCAAAGTCGACAAAAACAAAATGGAATCTGGGGAGCTAACCATTAGCATGCTAGCTAACACCCTTAGCATCTGGCTGGAAATGGCATCTGAAAGATGGAGAAAACAGCTCGTGTTAACTCAGCTAGCTAACGATATACTAACAACATTATTATTTTATGATTTCAAGTTGTCAAGACTAAATGTAGCTATCTAGTTAAGACATTCGTCTGGCCAACATACCATTTAATAACATTGGCTAACAGGCTAAGGAGAAAACGTTTAAACTTGCAGTCATCAGCTCTTCGGATGCCTTTTGTGTAAAATGTTAAATATAGACATCCACTTACACACAAAATTATATGATTAAGTTGTTCTTCTATACACGATACGTTATTAGCGACTTTACGTTGTTTTTGCTGTTCATAACTGGCTAGCCAACTATTAAGTAAATGAATGAATACCTGGAAACAATGTTAACTACCTACCTGACATATTGTCACCAACACGAAACGAAGCCAGTAAATCAACGCTCATCTAACCTACCCACCTATCTATCTAGGTAATGAAGCTAGTCAGTTAGCTAGGTGACGAACCTAGTCAGTTAGCTAGGTACCGAAGCTAGTCAGTTAGCTAGGTGACGAAGCTAGTCAGTTAGCTAGGGTATGAAGCTAGTCAGCTAGCTAGGTGTTGAAGCTAGCCAGTTAGCTAGGTGATGAAGATATTCAGTTAGCTAGGTGATGAAGATAGTCAGTTAGCTAGGTGATGAAGATAGTCAGTTAGCTAGGTGATGAAGATAGTCAGTTAGCTAGGTGATGAAGATAGTCAGTTAGCTAGGTGATGAAGCTAGTCAGTTAGCCAACACCTTCCCGAAGTTAAGACTTTTAGCTGCTTGCTAAAGCGCCAGCTAGCTAACAGGTTAGCACAATTTAACAGCCCACTTTATATCTAGTTAACAACATTTAAATATGTCATACATTCACAGTACCTGTCTTGTATTTGTGTCGTTATTCGTTATCTTGGACTTTGGTCGTTTTATTCTAACAAATCCGCTTGAATAGTTGGGTACGGTCTTAGGATTCCATTTTCTCCATCATTGTACAGAGATCTTCCGGAAACTGGGGGAGCATGAAACGGAAGTTTGTTTTTGGTTTGTACTTTGACTGCAGCGCAATGCTGTGGTGAGAGGTGGAATTGTCAAAAAGCAGATCAATTATTGCATGCAACATTAAAGGTGTAATAATAAATGTAAAATCAATATGACCAATGTAGCTACTACTACTACTATTAGTCTGGGTGGCCGTTTGATTAGATGTTCAGGAGTCTTACGGCTTGAGGGGTAGAAGCTGTTTAGAAACCTCTTGGACCTAGACTTGGCGCTCCGGTACTGTTTGCCGTGCGGTAGCAGAGAGAACAGTTTATGACTGGGGTGGCTGGGTTGGTTATGTAGGCTTTTTCTAACCCATCTCTTTCTACTACATATAAGAATGCGATTAAATGATATCTTTACATAAAAAATCTAAGTCTATCACAATTACAGTCATTACAATAAATGTTATACCCCTTGATCTTCAAAAATAGGCCTTGGAAGTATGGATGTATAGATTAGCTAAATTGTTTTACCTTATTAGCCAGCCCTACTGTGTTGTTTATGATTTTATTGTCATGGAGGACTAATGTGGCTCATTGATCTGAGTTGAAAAATAAATGCTGCGCTCATGGAATGGCATGCTTTGAGCACTACTGAAAAGTGCTACTTACATGTGAAAATGAATGAATGTCATATTCTGCATTTGCTATAGACCTATTGTTTACCTTTTAGTTGGTAGCACATTGATATCTTGATAATATGCAGCTGTTTAAAGTGCAAATCTACAGATGAAACAATAACAAAACGGTCGACCCTGCCTCTGTTTTGGTAAAACGCTGAAGGATGGGCCTGGAGAAATGTAACCACTCTCAGATGAATAGACAGAGCTATGGATGCAAGGACTGACCATCCATGATATCAACATATTATTTTAACCATGTTATGAGGCTATACAGTGTTTGTTTACAGTTACAATGTTTAAAACATTGGAGCAAAACAAGCTTATATGTTGGGTTCTCATGGAGTGTGACAGTTGAACTAAGCTCATAGGGCATTTATAAGTTATATTCTTCAACAATCAATGAATATATATAATTTATAAGTCCATAAATGGATGTAGCAACTACAGATTTCCCCCTTTAATTAATCCTCTACGGGATCGGTGTCCCGGGGCGGTTGAACTAACGAGCACTAATGTGATTAACATGATGTTGTAACAGGACATAGACATGTCTTATATGGGCATAAAGCTTAAATTCTTGTTAATCTAACTGCACTGTCCAATTATCAGTAGCTATTACAGTGAACAAATACCATGCTGTTGTTTGAGGAGAGTGCACAACAACAAAACACTTATCACGGCAACTGGTTTGATACATTCACCTCTGAAGGTAAATAATGTGCTTACATTCAGTAATCTGGCTCTAATTTGTCATCCTGAGGTCCCAAATATAAAATGTAGCATAGTTTTGTTTGATCAAATCCATTTTTATATATCAAATGTAGGAACTGGGTTCTACAGTTTGACCCCACTGCTATCTCTGGCTACACACCCACCCCACCTGGCCATCTAGATGTGTGAATGTTGGTGTAATTTATGTAGGGAAGCTAATGATCCATCATGTATGACATTCCTGGGAGTGTGTTTTTTTTTTTTTTTTTTTTTTTTTTTAACTAGGCAAGTCAGTTAATAACAACTTCTTATTTTCAATGAGATAACTCTGTCTGTATCCCAAATGGCAACTTATTCCCTATATAGTGCACTACTTTTGACCAGGGCCCGATAGCGCTCTTATCAAAAGTAGGGCACAATGTAGGGAATAGGGTGCCATATGGAGCATAGATCCTCGCTTCAGAACATCTGGAGTGGCTGGAGGATCCTCATGCTCTTTCTCTCCCATCAGATACCACTCCTTGAGTATCACTTAAACACAGCCTACACTATCCTCAGGTCAAGTGGCTCTACTTGTACAGTTTACACCGATTACAATGAAGCACTACAATATTTTTACTTTATTTAACTAGGCAAGTCAGTTAAGAACAAATTCTTATTTTACAATGACGGCCTACCCCGGCCAAACCCTCCCCTAACCCGGACAACGCTGGGCCAATTGTGGGCCGCCCTATACGTTTGGAGGTAAGGATGACAGCAGAGGTGTAGTCTACGGCGATACGGATATCACTTATTACTGATATCTGCATAGAGCATTGGTGTGAATCACACTGCTGCTCTCTCATTTAGTTATTTGCTCCTTACGGATTGCGGTTGTTGTTGATGGCTGTTCACAAATCTAAATGTGTATTTGAACCCGATGATTGAATTCAACTAGTATGAATGTACCTGTAACTGATCTGGTGTGATGGCATACTAATTTATACTAACTAAAGATCAATAGCTGTTAGACACCAACCCCCTTCACTGAGTCTACCATTCTGCTCCCCTGTCTGCTATGGAACAGAAACAAAGCAGCTGACAATATGAGAGAAGATATGTTGTTTATGTTTTGGCCGCCTCTATCTCCAGCTCCAACTAAACAGGAAACCAGGAAGACATGTTGCAGTCAATCAGTCAGCCACCACACTGCAACACCCACCGCAGGGCCAGCAGTAGAGCAATGTCAGCCAGCTAGCAGCAGGACCACAGTAGAGCAATGTCAGCCAGCTAGCAGCAGGACCACAGTAGAGCAACGGCAGCCAGCTAGCAGCAGGACCACAGTAGAGCAACGGCAGCCAGCTAGCAGCAGGACCACAGTAGAGCAACGTCAGCCAGCTAGCAGCAGGACCACAGTAGAGCAACGGCAGCCAGCTAGCAGCAGGACCACAGTAGAGCAACGGCAGCCAGCTAGCAGCAGGACCACAGTAGAGCAACGGCAGCCAGCTAGCAGCAGGACCAGCAGTAGAGCAACGTCAGCCAGCTAGCAGCAGGACCACAGTAGAGCAACGTCAGCCAGCTAGCAGCAGGACCACAGTAGAGCAACGTCAACCAGCTAGCAGCAGGACCACAGTAGAGCAATGTCAGCCAGCTAGCAGCAGGACCAGCAGTAGAGCAATGTCAGCCAGCTAGCAGCAGGACCACAGTAGAGCAACGGCAGCCAGCTAGCAGCAGGACCACAGTAGAGCAACGTCAGCCAGCTAGCAGCAGGACCACAGTAGAGCAACGTCAGCCAGCTAGCAGCAGGACCAGCAGTAGAGCAACGGCAGCCAGCTAGCAGCAGGACCACAGTAGAGCAACGTCAGCCAGCTAGCAGCAGGACCAGCAGTAGAGCAACGTCAGCCAGCTAGCAGCAGGACCACAGTAGAGCAACGTCAGCCAGCTAGCAGCAGGACCACAGTAGAGCAACGGCAGCCAGCTAGCAGCAGGACCAGCAGTAGAGCAACGTCAGCCAGCTAGCAGCAGGACCACAGTAGAGCAACGTCAGCCAGCTAGCAGCAGGACCACAGTAGAGCAACGTCAGCCAGCTAGCAGCAGGACCACAGTAGAGCAACGGCAGCCAGCTAGCAGCAGGACCACAGAAGAGCAACGTCAACCAGCTAGCAGCAGAGCCAGCCCCAACTATGAATGAGCAGTCTTTCTGGCCATACAGTGAGGGAAAAAAGTATTTGATCCCTGCTGATTTTGTACGTTTGCCCACTGACAAAGAAATGATCAGTCTATAATTTTAATAGTAGGTTTATTTGAACAGCGAGAGACAGAATAACAACAAAAAAATCCAGAAAAACACATGTCAAAAATGTTATAAATTGATTTGCATTTTAATGAGGGAAATAAGTATTTGACCCCTCTGCAAAACATGACTTAGTATGACTTAGACGTTTCTTGTAGTTGGCCACCAGGTTGGCACACATCTCTGGAGGGATTTTGTCCTACTCCTCTTTGCAGATCTTCTCCAAGTCATTAAGGTTTTGAGGCTGACGTTTGGCAACTTGAACCTTCAACTCCCTCCACAGATTTTCTATGGGATTAAGGTCTGGAGACTGGCTAGGCCACTCCAGGACCTTAATGTGCTTCTTCTTGAGCCACTCCTTTGTTGCCTTGGCCGTGTGTTTTGGGTCATTGTCATGCTGGCATACCCATCCATGACCCATTTCAATGCCCTGGCTGAGGGAGGAGGTTCTCACCCAAGATTTGACGGTACATGGCCCCATCCATCGTCCCTTTGATGCGGTGAAGTTGTCCAGTCCCCTTAGCAGAAAAACACCCCCAAAGCATTATGTTTCCACCATGTTTGACGGTGGGGATGGTGTTCTTGGGGTCATAGGCAGCATTCCTCCTCCTCCAAACACGGCACGTTGAGTTGATGCCAAAGAGCTCCATTTTGGTCTCATCTGACCACAACACTGTCACCCAGTTGTCCTCTGAATCATTCAGATGTTCATTGGCAAACTTCAGACGGGCATGTATATGTGCTTTCTTGAGCAGGGGGACCTTGCGGGTGCTGCAGGATTTCAGTCCCTCACGGCGTAGTGTGTTACCAATTGTTTTCTTGGTGACTATGGTCCCAGCTGCCTTGAGATCATTGACAAGATCCTCCTGTGTAGTTCTGGGCTGATT
>NC_050571.1:1037500-1177500 GCF_013265735.2 Oncorhynchus mykiss | reverse complement strand
ATAGAGACCCGGAAAACCTGAGTCTACGCCTTCACTATGGTGAATCACTAAAACAATACAGAAATACACTACGGAAAAAGAAGGAACAGCACGTCAGAAATCAGCTCAATGTAATTGAAGAATCCATAGACTCTAACCACTTCTGGGAAAATTGGAAAACACTAAACAAACAACAACACAAATAATTATCTATCCAAAATGGAGATGTATGGTTAAACCACTTCTCCAATCTTTTTGGCTCTATAACAAAGAATAAAGAGCAAAAACATATACAGGATCAAATACAAATCTTAGAATCAACTATTAAAGACTACCAGAACCCATTGGATTCTCCAATTACCTTGAATGAGTTACAGGACAAAATAAAAACCCTCCAACCCCAAAAGGCCTGTGGAGTTGATGGTAGCCTTAAAACCTGTTGAGGATATGGCAGACATACGCCCCCTTTGGAGAGATTGGGTACCCCTAGTAAACTGGAAAAAAAATCTGTCAAAAATTGTTAATATATGCAAATAAAAATTATTATTGGATAGAAAACACTCTAAAGATTCTAAAACCGTTGGAATTATGTCTGTAAGTATAGCAGAACTCACAGGGCAGGCATTCTTCCAAACTAGTTTTTGTGGCCATGAAAGTTGGAGCAACTTTGACGTCATGGCCCCCACCCTTCCCAACCAGCTATGATTCTGCGGACACTTCCTATCTCTTCCGCTAGATGTCCTCTTTCATTAGAGCTTCAAACCGTTCAAATCGCGCGAGAATTGACCCTATGGGAGTGAAATTAGTGCGTGCCACGAGAGAATAGGCTGTGCGTATGGGCGCGAATTGGTCACAGTCATTCCTTTGTTTCCAGCACTGAAGAGAAGGGCAGACGATGGGCGATTGAATTGAAGTTTGTTTTGCACGTCTAAAACATCATAAAGCTTGCTTCTGCACTTAGTTTGACCTGTTTAGTCGACATATAATGTGTAATTTTGAAGTTTTGATGCGCAACTTATCCGGACCAGAGGACGTTTTGGGTGCATTTCAGCTGATGTTATTAGCAGTAGCTAATACAAAGACGCAAGACTTGAAACCAAACGATGTATTGGGTAAGTATGAAGCCTTCCAGAACATTCTGAACGAAGACCATCGAAGGTAAGGGAATATTTATGCTTAAATCTGTGTTTCTGTTGACTCCAACATTACGTGGAAATGTAGCTTGGAACTGAGCGCTGTCTCACAATATGGAATAGTGTGCGATTTCTGTAACGTTAAAAATAAATCTAACACAGCGGTTGCATAAAGAAGCAGTGTATCTTTCTAACTATATGTAGAACATGTATATTTAGTCAAAGTTTATGATGTCTATTTTACGTTATCTTGCCGCGCTACATAGATTTCCTGCGGGCGTTTTTGAGTAATTTCTGAAGGTGAACTCACTGTAAATGGACATTTATGGATATAAATGGCATATTATTGAAAAAAAAAAATATGTACTGTGTAACATGTCCTATTACTGTCATCTGATGAAGATTTTCAAAAGGTTAGTGAGCGATTTATTTTTTAATCCTGCGTTTGTTGATTGCATGTTTTGGCTATTGAAATGAGCTGTGTCTGGTGGTGGTTTTACATATATATGTGCTATGTTTTCGCCGTAAAACATTTTAGAAATCTGACTTGCTGGCTAAATGAACAAGATGTTTATCTTTCATTTGAGCTATTGGACTTGTTAATGTGTGGAGGTTAAATATTTTTAAGAATATTTTTGCGTTCCATGCGCCACCGTTTCAGCTGCACGTGGGAGGGGTGATTCCCAATTGGGAACCAGTATCGTAGACAGGTTAATGAAATTATAAAATATACAGACAACAAATTCCAATTGGCTATACTAAAACTCTTTAACATCATCCTTAGCTCTGGCATCTTCCCCAATATTTGGAACCAAGGACTGATCACCCCAATCCACTCGTACATTTCCTCAACGAAAACAATGTACTGAGCAAATGTCAAATTGGCTTTTTATCAAATTACCGTACAACAGACCATGTATTCACCCTGCACACGCTAATTGACAACCAAACAAACCAAAACAAAGGCGAAGTCTTCTCATGCTTAGTTGATTTCAAAAAAGCCTTCGACTCAATTTGGCATGAGGGTCTGCTATACAAATTGATGGAAAGTGGTGTTGGGGGTAAAACATACGACATTATAAAATCCATGTCGTGGGGTCGTGGGGTGAGACAGGGATACAGCTTAAGCCCCACCCTCTTCAACATATATATCAACAAATTGGCGCGGGCACTAGAAAAGTCTGCAGCACCCGGCCTCACCCTGCTAGAATCTGAAGTAAAATGTCTGCTGTTTGCTGATGATCTGGTGCTTCTGTCACCAACCAAGGAGGGCCTACAGCAGCACCTAGATCTTCTGCACAGATTCTGTCAGACCTGGGCCCTGACAGTAAATCTCAGTAAGACCAAAATAATGGTGTTCCAAAAAAGGTCCAGTCGCCAGGACCACAAATACAAATTCCATCTAGACACTGTTGCCCTAGAGCACACAAAAAACTATACATACCTTGGCCTAAACATCAGCGCCACAGGTAACTTCCACAAAGCTGTGAACGATCTGAGAGACAAGGCAAGAAGGGCATTCTATGCCATCAAAAGGAACATAAATTTCAACATACCAATTAGGATCTGGCTAAAAATACTTAAATCAGTCATAGAGCCCATTGCCCTCTATGGTTGTGAGGTCTGGGGTCCGCTCAAACTAGAAAGGTATTCGGCCCTAAACAGAGAGTACACATTGGCAGAATACCTGTCCACTGTGACTGACCCAAACTTAAGGAAAGCTTTGACTATGTACAGACTTAGTGAGCATAGCCTTGCTATTGAGACAGACCTGGCTCTCAAGAGAAGACAGGCTATGTGCACACTGCCCACAAAATGAGGTGGAAACTGAGCTGCACTTCCTAACCTCCTGCCCAATGTATGACCATATTAGAGATACATGTTTCCCTCAGATTACACAAACAAATCCAATTTTGATAAACTCCCATATCTACTGGGTGAAATACCACAGTGTGCATCACAGCAGCAAGATTTGTGACCTGTTGCCACAAGAAAAGGGCAACCAGTGAAGAACAAACACCATTGTAAATACAACCCATATTTATGCTTATTTATTTTCCCTTGTGTTCTTTAACCATTTGTACATTGTTACAACATTGTATATATATACATATACGTATAATATGACATTTGTAATGTCTTTATTGTTTTGAAACTTCTGTATGTGAAATATTTACTGTTAATTGTTATTGTTTATTTCACTTTTGTATATTATCTACCTCACTTGCTTTGGCAATGTTAACACATGTTTCCCATGCCAATAAAGCCCCTTGAATTGAATTGAATTGAGAGAGAGAGACAAGGAGAGAGAGAGTGAGAGAGAGAAAGAGAGAGATGGAGACAGAGAGAGAGAGAGAGAAAGAGACAAGGAGAAAGAGAGGTAAATAGAGAGAGAGAGAGAGATAGAGAGAGAGAGACAGACAGACAGACAGACCTGGGCCCTGACAGTAAATCTCAGTAAGACCAAAATAACGGTGTTCCAAAAAAGGTCCAGTCACCAGGACCACAAATACAAATTCCATCTAGACACTGTTGCCCTAGAGCACACAAAAAACTATACATACCTTGGCCTAAACATCAGCGCCACAGGTAACTTCCACAAAGCTGTGAACGATCTGAGAGACAAGGCAAGAAAGGCATTATATGCCATCAAAAGGAACATAAATTTCAACATACCAATTAGGATCTGGCTAAAAATACTTAAATCAGTCATAGAGCCCATTGCTCTTTATGGTTGTGAGGTCTGGGGTCTGCTCACCAACCAAGACTTCACAAAATGGGACAAACACCAAATTGAGACTCTGCATGCAGAAATCTGCAAAAATATCCTCCGTGTACAACGTAGAACACCAAATAATGCATGCAGAGCAGAATTAGGCCGATACCCACCAATTATCAAAATCCAGAAAAGAGCCATTAAATTCTACAACCACCTAAAAGGAAGCGATTCCCAAACCTTCCATAACAAAGCCATCACCTACAGAGAGATGAACCTGGATAAGAGTCCCCTAAGCAAGCTGGTCCTGGGGCTCTGTTCACAAACACAAACACACCCCACAGAGCCCCAGGACAGCAGCACAATTAGACCCAAGCAAATCCTGAGAAAACAAAAAGATAATTACTTGACACATTGGAAAGAATTAACAAAAAAACAGAGCAAACTAGAATGCTATTTGTCCCTAAACAGAGAGTACACAGCGGCAGAATACCTGACCACTGTGACTGACCCTAAACAGAGAGTACACAGTGGCAGAATACTTGGCAACTGTGACTGACCCAAACTTAAGGAAAGCTTTGACTATGTACAGACTCAGTGAGCATAGCCTTGCTATTGAGAAAGGACGCCGTAGGCAGACATGGCTCTCAAGAGAAGACAGGCTATGTGCTCACTGCCCACAAAATGAGGTGGAAACTGAGGTGCACTTCCTAACCTCCTGCCCAATGTATGTACCTATTTCCCTCAGATTACACAGATTCACAAAGAATTTGAAAACAAATCCAATGTTGATAAACTCCCATATCTACTGGGTGAAATTCCACAGTGTGCCATCACAGCAGCAAGATTTGTGACCTGTTGCCACAAGAAAAGGGCAACCAGTGAAGAACAAACACCATTGTAAATACAACCCATATTTATGCTTATTTATTTTATCTTGTGTCCTTTAACCATTTGTACATTGTTACAACACTGTATATATATATATAATATGACATTTGTAATGTCTTTATTGTTTTGAAACTTTGTATGTGTAATGTTTACTGTTAATTTTTATTGTTTATTTCACTTTTGTATGTTATCTACCTCACTTGCTTTGGCAATGTTAACACATGTTTCCCATGCCATTAAAGCCCCTTGAATTGAATTGAATTGAATTGAATTGAGAGAGAGAGAGAGAGAGAGAGAGAGAGAGAGAGAGAGAGAGAGAGAGAGAGAGAGAGAGAGAGAGAGAGAGAGAGAGAGAGAGAGAGAGAGAGAGAGAAAGAGACAAGGAGAGAGAGAGTGAGGGAGAAAGAGGGAGATGGAGATAGAGAAAGAGACAGGGAGAGAGAGAGGGAGAGAGAGAGAAAGAGGGAGATGGAGATAGTGAGAGAGACAAGGAGAGAGAGTGAGAGAGGGAGAGAAAGAAAGAGAGAGAGAAGGAGATGGAGATAGAGAAAGTGACAAGGAGAGAGAGTGAGAGAGGGAGAGAAAGAGGGAGATGGAGAGAGTGACAGACCCACAAATAGTTTGAAGTCAAATCCAATGTTGACAAACTCCCATATCTATTGGGTGAAATACCACAGTGTGCCATCACAGCAGCAATATTTGTGACCTGTTGCCACAAGAAAAGGGCAACCAGTGAAGAACAAACAACATTGTAAATACAACCTATATTTATGGTTATTTCCTTTCATACTTCAACTATTTACACGTCGTTATAACACTGTATATAGTCAACAATATAACATTTGAAATGTCTCTATTCTTTTGAAACTCTTATGAGTTCAATGTATACTGTTAATTTCTGATTGTTTATTTAATTTGTTTTGGCAAAGTAAACATGTGTTTCACATGCCAATAAAGCCACTTTGAATTGAGAGAGCGAGAGAGAGAGCGAGAGAGAGAGCGAGAGAGAGAGCGAGCGAGAGTGAGAGAAGAGAAGAGAAGAGAAGAGGGGAGAGAGAGAGAGAGAGAGAGAGAGAGCGAGAGAGCGAGAGAGCGAGAGAGAGAGAGATCTGAATGTGTGTATTACTAGGCAAAGCCCTGTTATCTGCTAGCTGTTGTTGCTTTGGGAAGGAAATTGTAAAGAAAAAACACAGGAAGGACAAATGTTGTTGTCAAGAAAATATGGAGCATGTTGAGCAACAACAACAACAACAACAACAACAACAACAATACCTGGGGTGTAAAACAAGTCACTTCACAATCCATTCATTTCAGATAAATGAATGGGAAATATAAGACACAAACATCAACATGAATGAATCAATTCAATACACTTTCAACCAGGCCAAGTCATTCTGCTGTATAGCAGACCAGCTTGTTGAGCTCAGCCCTTGAGGTATGAGCAGAGCCTGGGAACAGACTGAGTTAAGCCTGGCTGGAGGTCCCTAGAGGAGAGGAGGGAGGAGAGGGGGAGAGGAGGTGTGCGTGTGAGGGTACATGATGGTGTGTAAGAGTGTGTGTTCCCGGGGTGCAGTGTGTGAGATGGGGTGTTACTGGGACTCCACCGTGTGTTACTGGGATTCATGGGACTCCACCGTGTGTTACTGGGACTCCTGGGACTCCACCTTGTGTTACTGGGACTCCTGGGACTCCACTGTGTGTTACTGGGACTCTTGGGACTCCACCGTGTGTTACTGGGACTCCTGGGACTCCACTGTCTGTTACTGGGACTCCACCGTGTGTTACTGGGACTCCACCGTGTGTTACTGGGACTCCTGGGACTCCACCGTGTGTTACTGGGACTCCTGGGACTCCACTGTGTGTTACTGGGACTCCTGGGACTCCACTGTGTGTTACTGGGACTCCACCGTGTGTTACTGGGACTCCACCATGTGTTACTGGGACTCCACCGTGTGCTACTGGGACTCCACCGTGTGTTACTGGGACTCCTGGGACTCCACCGTGTGTTACTGGGACTCCACCATGTGTTACTGGGACTCCTGGGACTCCACCGTGTGTTACTGGGACTCCTGGGACTCCACTGTGTGTTACTGGGACTCCTGGGACTCCACCATGTGTTACTGGGACTCCACCGTGTGTTACTGGGACTCCACCGTGTGTTACTGGAACTCCTGTGACTCCACCTTGTGTTACTGGGACTCCACCGTGTGTTACTGGGACTCCTGGGACTCCACCGTGTTCCCGGGATTCATCCGATGGCATTGAGGAGTACACCACATCAGTCATTGGCTTCATCAATAACTGCATCGATGACGTCCCCCCCACAGTGACTGTACGTACATACCCCAACCAGAAGCCATGGATTACAGGCAAGATCCACACTGAGCTAAAGGCTAGTGCTGCCGCTTTCAAGGAGCGGGACTCTAACCCGGAAGCTTATAAGAAATCACGCTTTGCCCTCCAATGAACCATCAAAAAGGCAAAGAGTCAATACAGGACTAAGATCGAATCGTAGTACACCGGCTCTGACGGTCGTTTATATGTGGCGGGGCTTGCAAACTATCACAGACTACAAAGGGAAGCACAGCCGAGAGCTGCCCAGTGACACGAGCCTACCAGACGAGCTTAATGATGGTGTTGGAGTCGTGCCTGGCCATGCAGTCATGAGTGAACAGGGAGTACAGGAGGGGACTGAGCACACACCCCTGATGGGCCCCCGTGTTGAGGATCAGCGTGGCGGATGTGTTGTTCCCTACTCTTACAACCTGGGGGCGGCCCATCAGGAAGTCCAGGATCCAGTTGCAGAGGGAGGTGTTTAGTCCCAGGGTCCTTAGCTTAGTTATGAGCTTTGAGGTCACTATCGTGTTGAATGCTGAGCTGTAGTCAAATAATGGTATTCTCACATAGGTGTTCCTTTTGTCCAGGTGGGAAAGGGCAGTGTGGAGTGCAATAGAGATTGCATCATCTGTGGATCTGTTGGGGCGGTATGCAAATTGGAGTGGGTCTAGGGTTTCTGGGATAATGGTGTTGATGTGAGCCATGACCAGCCTTTCAAAGCACTTCATGGCTACGGACGTGAGTGCTACGGGTCGGTAGTCACTTAGGCAGGTTACCTTAGTGTTCTTGGGCACAGGCACTATGGTGGTCTGCTTGAAACATGTTGGTATTACAGACTCAGACAAGGAGAGGTTGAAAATGTCAGTGAAGACACTTGCCAGTTGGTCAGCGCATGCTCGCAGTACATGTCCAGGTAATCCGTCTGGCCCTGCGGCCTTGTGAATGTTGACCTGTTTAAAGGTCTTACTCACATTGGCTGCGGAGAGTGTGATCACACAGTCTTCCGGAACAGCTGGTGCTCTCATGTATGTTTCAGTGTTGCTTGCCTCGAAGCGAGCATAAAAGTAGTTAAAACCTCTTTGGGCTGCAAACCCGATAACGGGATGATATGACAACAGCCAGTGAAAGTGCAGAGCGCCAAATTCAAAACAACTAATTAAAATTCCTTAGACATACATGTATCTTATATCGTTTTAAAGGTAATCTTGTTGTTAATCCGACCACAGTGTCCGATTTCAAATAGGCTTTACAGCGAAAGCACCACAACCATTTTCCCAGACAAAGATAGGAGTCACAAAAAGCGCAAATAGAGATAAAATGAATCACTAACTTTTGATGATCTTCATCAGATGACACTCATAGGACTTCATGTTACACAAAACATGTATGTTTTGTTTGATAAAGTTCATATTTATATTGGCGCGTTACATTCACTAGTGCCAAAAACACCCAGTAATTTTGCATAGCCACATCGATTCAACAGAAATACTCATCATAAAAGTTACACACATGGAATTATAGATATACCTCTCCTTAACGCAACCGCTGTGTCAGATTTTTTTTTAACTTTACGGAAAAAGCAAACCATGAAATAATCTGAGACGGCGCTCAGAAATATAATAACATTAGCCGCCATTTTGGAGTATATAAACCACAAATTACATGATAAATATCCTCTTACCTTTGATGATCTTCATCAGAATGCATTCCCAGGAAACCCAGGTCCACAATAAATGCTTGATTTGTTCGATAATGTCCGTTATTTATGTCCAATTAGCTACTTTTGTTAGCGCGTTTGGTACACCTATCCAAACGCTCGTGCTGGTCGACCATATCGTCGGACAGAAGATTCCTGAACTCCTAGTCAAATGGCTACCCAGACTATTTGCGTTGCCCCCCCCCCCCCCTTTCATACTGCTGCTACTCTGTTGTTATCATCTATGCATAGTCACTTTAACTCTACCTACATGTACATATTACCTCGACTAACCGGTGCCCCTCCACATTGAATCTGTACCGGTACCCCCCTGTATATAGTCTCCACATTGACTCTGTACTAGTACCTCCCTGTATATAGTCTCCCTGTTGTTATTTTACTGCTGCTCTTTAATTATTTGTTACTTTTATTTCTTATTCCTATCCGTATTTTTTTTTTAAACTGCATTGTTGGTTAGGGCCTGTAAGTCAGTGTAAGTGTTTCACTGTAAGTTCTACACCTGTTGTATTCTGAGAAACAGAGAGTTCTGTGTCCAGCGAGGTTCACAGTCACACATCTGTAGGTTCCATCCATCACCACTCCTCCTCCTCAAAGAAAGAACATTTTTAAAACTCTCCTGATGGACGTGTGATTGTGGAGTGTGTGAAGCGCGGTGCAGGGCTGGTCAGGGTTTGCCTGGTTGGAGAATGAGTCCTCTGGGGCCTCTATTGCTCAGCCTGACAGAGAGAGACAGTGCCATTGTCCTTGAAAACACCAGCCAACACTGACAAGCTGCTAGAAGTCACGGAGTGGACTTATCACACACGCATTCTCTCTCTCTCTCACACACACACACACACACACACACACACACACACACACACACACACGTGGGTGTAAATGTACCCATGTCTTGAGTAAAAGTAAAGATACCTCAATAGAAAATGACTCAAGTAAAATTGAAAGTCACACAGTTTTCTTTAGGAATGTAGTGAAGTAAAAGTAGTCAAAAATATAAATAGTAGAGTACAAATAGCCCCCAATATAAATATATATATAAATAGTATAGTAAAGTACAAATAGCCCCCAATATAAATATATATATAAATAGTATAGTAAAGTACAAATAGCCCTCAACATACATTTTTAGGGCCTTCCTCTGACACCGCCTAGTATAGAGTTCCTGGATGGCAGGGAGCTTAGCCCCCTCTGTAGCACTACCCTCTGTAGCACTTTGTGGTCAGATGCCAAGCAGTTGCCATACCAAGCGGCGATGCAGCCAGTCAAGATGCTCTCGTTGGTGCAGCTGTAGAACTGTAGCTTCCTGTTGGTCTGTATGGACATAGTGATGTGGAAACAGAGGAAGTTGAAGCTCCACTAGAGCTGGTGGATGGGGGGGGTGTTCGGCCCTGTCGATGTGAATGGGGGGGTGTTGGGCCCTGTCGATGTGGATGGGGGGTGTTGGGCCCTGTCGATGTGGATGGGGAGTGTTGGGCCCTGTCGATGTGGATGGGGGGTGTTGGGCCCTGTCGATGTGGATGGGGGGTGTTGGGCCCTGTCGATGTGGATGGGGGTTGTTGGGCAAAAGAATTGTCAGTAGATCAGCTTTATTATTGCAGATTGATTGTAGCTTCCATCAATGTAATTGTCTCCATCACTGCCAATCCCTCATATATATTGTGTCTCGTTGTTGTATCCACTCTACGAAGAGGGAAGGCATGAGAGTAGTCAGGGATGTCAGTCTCAGCCCCAGGAGAAAAGACAGCTACCTCATGGTTGTGTGGTCCAAGCCCCACCTCAGCCCCTGTGTGTTGGTTATGAGGGCCCTGGTCTAAAGTAGTGCACTATACAGGGTTAAGGGTTCCACTTGGGACACACACACACAAACATTTCTATCTGAAAACAGAGAGAGAAAACTTTGCGGCTCCAACTTATTTCCCATAAATAAAAGATCCTCATGACAACCCCGTAACAGCCATTATCAAACGGACTGTCTCTCTAGCTCCCACACTAGAGGAGGATTAACCCAAGTCACGCCCTATTCTCTAGGGTGCCCTTTGGGAAGCAACCAGCCTCTGTCTGTCTGTTTTGGAGAAATTAGTTACTCATTCGCCGTGGCATCCGTCGTCAAAAGTAGTGTGCTAGATGGGGAATAGGGTCTAAAGTAGTGCACTACATAGGGAATAGGGTGTAAAGTAGTGCACTACATAGGGAATAGGGTGTAAAGTAGTGCACTACATAGGGAATAGGGTGTAAAAGTAGTGCACTACATAGGGAATAGGGTGTAAAGTAGTGCACTACATAGGGAATAGGGTGTAAAAGTAGTGCGCTACATAGGGAATAGGGTCTAAAGTAGTGCACTACATAGGGAATAGGGTCTAAAGTAGTGCACTAGATAGGGAATAGGGTCTAAAGTAGTGCACTACGTAGGGAATAGGGTCTAAAGTAGTGCACTACATAGGGAATAGGGTCTAAAGTAGTGCACTACATAGGGAATAGAGTCTAAAGTAGTGCGCCAGATAGGGAATATGGTCTAAAGTAGTGCACCAGATAGGGAATAGGGTCTAAAGTAGTGCACCAGATAGGGAATAGGGTCTAAAGTAGTGCACCAGATAGGGAATAGGGTCTAAAGTAGTGCACTACATAGGGAATAGAGTCTAAAGTAGTGCGCCAGATAGGGAATAGGGTCTAAAGTAGTGCACCAGATAGGGAATAGGGTCTAAAGTAGTGCACTACATAGGGAATAGGGTCTAAAGTAGTGCGCTAGATAGGGAATAGGGTGCCGTTTGAGATGCATCACCAGACCGGCTCATGTCACCTCCCAGAAAAGAGGTTTCTCTCACAACAAACAGAGACATTCCTTCTTCATGAGAGTAATGCACACACACACACAGACACACACTGCCTGTTGCATGTTGATGTTTTGGTCCCAATCGAACCCTGATGGGGTTATTGGATAATTCTAAGGAAACAGTCTCAGTGGAGCCTGACTGGAGAAGGTGTTGGAGTGAGTGTGTGTGTGTGTGAGTGTGAGTGTGAGTGTGAGTGTGAGTGTGAGTGTGTGTGTGTGTGTGGTTGAGAGCAGAGCAGAGCCATGCAGCTGATTGCCAGATGGTGCAGGGTAGGGGATAGGGGTTATAGGAGGGTAGTGGATATAGGAGGGTAGGGGATATAGGAGGGTAGGGGTTATAGGAGGGTAGGGGATATAGGAGGGTATGGGATGTAGGAGGGTAGGGGATATAGGAGGGTAGGGGATATAGGAGGGTAGGGGTTATAGGAGGATAGGGGTTATAGGAGGGTAGGGGATACAGTGCCTTGCGAAAGTATTCGGCCCCCTTGAACGTTGCGACCTTTTGCCACATTTCAGGCTTCAAACATAAAGATATAAAACTGTATTTTTTTGTAAAGAATCAACAACAAGTGGGACACAATCATGAAGTGGAACGACATTTATTGGAGATTTCAAACTTTTTTAACAAATCAAAAACTGAAAAATTGGGCGTGCAAAATTATTCAGCCCCTTTACTTTCAGTGCAGCAAACTCTCTCCAGAAGTTCAGTGAGGATCTCTGAATGATCCAATGTTGACCTAAATGACTAATGATGATAAATACAATCCTCCTGTGTGTAATCAAGTCTCTGTATAAATGCACCTGCAATGTGATAGTCTCAGAGGTCCGTTAAAAGCGCAGAGAGCATCATGAAGAACAAGGAACACACCAGGCAGGTCCGAGATACTGTTGTGAAGAAGTTTAAAGCCGGATTTGGATACAAAAAGATTTCCCAAGCTTTAAACATCCCAAGGAGCACTGTGCAAGCGATAATATTGAAATGGAAGGAGTATCAGACCACTACAAATCTACCAAGACCTGGCCGTCCCTCTAAACTTTCAGCTCATACAAGGAGAAGACTGATCAGAGATGCAGCCAAGAGGCCCATGATTACTCTGGATGAACTGCAGAGATCTACAGCTGAGGTGGGAGACTCTGTCCATAGGACAACAATCAGTCGTATATTGCACAAATCTGGCCTTTATGGAAGAGTGGCAAGAAGAAAGCCATTTCTTAAAGATATCCATAAAAAGTGTCGTTTAAAGTTTGCCACAAGCCACCTGGGAGACACACCAAACATGTGGAAGAAGGTGCTCTGGTCAGATGAAACCAAAATTGAACTTTTTGGCAACAATGCAATACGTTATGTTTGGCGTAAAAGCAACACAGCTCATCACAATGAACACACCATCCCCACTGTCAAACATGGTGGTGGCAGCATCATGGTTTGTGCCTGCTTTTCTTCAGCAGGGACAGGGAAGATGGTTAAAATTGATGGGAAGATGGATGGAGCCAAATACAGGACCATTCTGGAAGAAAACCTGATGGAGTCTGCAAAAGACCTGAGACTGGGACGGAGATTTGTCTTCCAACAAGACAATGATCCAAAACATAAAGCAAAATCTACAATGGAATGGTTCAAAAATAAACATATCCAGGTGTTAGAATGGCCAAGTCAAAGTCCAGACCTGAATCCAATCGAGAATCTGTGGAAAGAACTGAAAACTGCTGTTCACAAATGCTCTCCATCCAACCTCACTGAGCTCGAGCTGTTTTGCAAGGAGGAATGGGAAAAAATGTCAGTCTCTCGATGTGCAAAACTGATAGAGACATACCCCAAGCGACTTACAGCTGTAATCGCAGCAAAAGGTGGCGCTACAAAGTATTAACTTGAGGGGGCTGAATAATTTTGCACGCCCAATTTTTCAGTTTTTGATTTGTTAAAAAAGTGTGAAATATCCAATAAATGCCGTTCCACTTCATGATTGTGTCCCACTTGTTGTTGATTCTTCACAAAAAAATAGAGTTTTATATCTTTATGTTTGAAGCCTGAAATGTGTCAAAAGGTTGCAAAGTTCAAGGGGGCCGAATACTTTCGCAAGGCACTGTATAGGAGGGTAGGGGTTATAGGAGGATAGGGGATGTAGGAGGGTAGGGGATATAGGAGGGTAGGGGATATAGGAGGGTATGGGTTATAGGAGGGTAGGGGATGTAGGAGGGTAGGGGATATAGGAGGGTAGGGGTTATAGGAGGATAGGGGATGTAGGAGGGTAGGGGATATAGGAGGGTAGGGGATATAGGAGGGTAGGGGTTATAGGAGGGTAGGGGATATAGGAGGGTAGGGGTTATAGGAGGGTAGGGGATATAGGAGGGTAGGGGATATAGGAGGGTAGGGGATATAGGAGGGTAGGGGTTATAGGAGGATAGGGGTTATAGGAGGGTAGGGGATATAGGAGGGTAGGGGTTATAGGAGGGTAGGGGTTATAGGAGGGTAGGGATTATAGGAGGGTAGGGGATATAGGAGGGGAGGGGACATAGGAGGGTAGGGGAGTGTGTGGGAGGGGGCTGCAGCAGAGTGTGTAGGGGGATGCAGCAGCGTGTGTAGGGGGATGCAGAAGAGTGTGTAGGGGGATGCAGCAGAGTGTGTAGGGGGATGCAGAAGAGTGTGTAGGGGATGCAGCAGAGTGTGTAGGGGGATGCAGAAGAGTGTGTAGGGGGATGCAGCAGAGTGTGTAGGGGGATGCAGCAGCATGTGTAGGGGGATGCAGAAGAGTGTGTAGGGGGATGTAGCAGAGTGTGTAGGGGGATGCAGCAGAGTGTGTAGGGTGATGCAGCAGAGTGTGTAGGGGGATGCAGCAGAATGTGTAGGGTGATGCAGCAGAGTGTGGGGGGGGGGTGCAGCAGAGTGTGTAGGGGGATGCAGCAGAGTGTGTAGGGGATGCAGCAGAGTGTGTAGGGTGATGCAGCAGAGTGTGTAGGGTGATGCAGCAGAGTGTTTTTGGGATGCAGCAGAGTGTGGGGGGGGTGCAGCAGTGTGTGTGGGGGGTGCAGCAGTGTGTGTGGGGGGTGCAGCAGAGTGTGTAGGGGGATGCAGAAGAGTGTGTAGGGTGATGCAGCAGAGTGTTTTTGGGATGCAGCAGAGTGTGGGGGGGGTGCAGCAGTGTGTGTGGGGGGTGCAGCAGTGTGTGTGGGGGGTGCAGCAGAGTGTGTGGGGGGGGGGTGCAGCAGAGTGTGGGGGGGTGCAGCAGAGTGTGTGGGGGGGTGCAGCAGAGTGTGTGGGGGGGTGCAGCAGAGTGTGGGGGGGTGTTAGTCTTAATCAGATGTAATAGCAGCCTGTAAGTAAGTCTGATTACCTTATTTGAAATGTAACTCAGTAAAATCATAGAAATGGTTGCATGGTTCATGTTTTTGTATAAATGACTATAAATGACTATTTCCATGTGGCACTCACTTCTGTCATCATGAAGTGCTTTGAGAGGCTATTTAAGGACCATATCACCTCCACCCTAGACCCACGTCAGCTTGCTTACCGCCCCAACAGGTCAACAGACCTAACCCATCTGGACAAGAGGAATACCTATGTGAGAATGCTGTTCATTGACTACAGCTCAGCATTCAACACCATAGTACCCTCCAAGCTCATCATCAAGCTGGAGGCCCTGGGTCTCGACCCCGCCCTGTGCAACTGGGTCCTGGACTTCCTGACGGGCCACGTCCAGGTGGCGAAGGTAGGAAACAACACCTCCACTTCGCTGATCCTCAACACAGGGGCACCTCAAGGGTGCGTGCTCAGCCCCCTCCTGTACTCCTTGTTCACCCATGATTGCATGGCCATGCACGCCTCCAACTCCAGTGGACTCCATTTCCATTTCACCTCCACCAGTCCATAAGATTCATCCACAGAGGACTCATCCTTCACAAGTCTGTCAGGACTGTCAGGACTAGCTGCCAGCAGGCTGTTATCCAGATGAACAAACAAGCCACACTCAATGCAGCTTCTTCCTCTTGTTTCTGTCTACTTCTCTACTGCCTCATTCTCATCCTCCACTCCCTATTTAATTGCTGGCACCCTCTCTAACCAGGATGGTGTGAATGATGATCCTGATTAACCCTCTCTAACCAGGATGGTGTGAATGATGCTCCTGATTAACCCTCTCTAACCAGAATGGTGTGAATGATGATCCTGATTAACCCCCTCTAACCAGGATGGTGTGAATGATGCTCCTGATTAACCCTCTCTAACCAGGATAATGTGAATGATGCTCCTGATTAACCCTCTCTAACCAGGATGGTGTGAATGATGCTCCTGATTAACCCTCTCTAACCAAGATAATGTGAATGATGCTCCTGATTAACCCTCTCTAACCAGGATGGTGTGAATGATGCTCCTGATTGACGCTCTCTAACCAGGATAATGTGAATGATGCTCCTGATTAACCCTCTCTAACCAGGATGGTGTGAATGATGCTCCTGATTAACGCTCTCTAACCAGGATAATGTGAATGATGCTCCTGATTAACGCTCTCTCTGCTCCTTTCAAGAGGGCTGGTGCCATCTCTGCTCCTTTCAGGAGGGCTGGTGCCACCTCTGCTCCTCTCAGGAGGTCTGGTGCCACCTCTGCTCCTCTCAGGAGGTCTGGTGCCACCTCTGCTCCTTTCAGGAGGTCTGGTGCCATCTCTGCTCCTTCCAGGAGTTCTGGTGCCATCTCTGCTCCTCTCAGGAGGTCTGGTGCCACCTCTGCTCCTTTTAGGAGGTCTGGTGCCACCTCTGCTCCTTTCAGGAGGTCTGGTGCCATCTCTGCTCCTTCCAGGAGTTCTGGTGCCATCTCTGCTCCTCTCAGGAGGTCTGGTGCCACCTCTGCTCCTCTCAGGAGGTCTGGTGCCACCTCTGCTCCTCTCAGGAGGTCTGGTGCCACCTCTGCTCCTTTCAGGAGGTCTGGTGCAATCTCTGCTCCTTCCAGGAGTTCTGGTGCCATCTCTGCTCCTCTCAGGAGGTCTGGTGCCACCTCTGCTCCTTTTAGGAGGTCTGGTGCCATCTCTGCTCCTCTCAGGAGGTCTGGTGCCACCTCTGCTCCTCTCAGGAGGTCTGGTGCCATCTCTGCTCGTCTCAGGAGGTCTGGTGCCATCTCTGCTCCTCTCAGGAGGTCTGGTGCCATCGCTGCTCCTCTCAGGAGGTCTGGTGCCCTCTCTGCTCGTCTCAGGAGGTCTGGTGCCCTCTCTGCTCGTCTCAGGAGGTCTGGTGCCATCGCTGCTCCTCTCAGGAGGTCTGGTGCCATCTCTGCTCCTCTCAGGACGTCTGGTGCCACCTCTGCTCCTCTCAGGAGGTCTGGTGCCATCTCTGCTCCTCTCAGGAGGTCTGGTGCCCTCTCTGCTCCTCTCAGGAGGTCTGGTGCCACCTCTGCTCCTCTCAGGAGGTCTGGTGCCATCGCTGCTCCTCTCAGGAGGTCTGGTGCCATCTCTGCTCCTCTCAGGAGGTCTGCTGCCACCTCTGCTCCTCTCAGGTCTGCTGCCATCGCTGCTCCTGAGTAGTGCAGCTTGGAGGTGCAGTGTTGATGCCCGTGCTGATTGTAACCAGAAGGTCAAACAGAAGTCCACACCTGTCCCAGCCACACAGCTCTGTTCCTGTCCCAGCCACACAGCTCTGTTCCTGTCCCAGCCACACAGCTCTGTTCCTGTCCCAGCCACACAGCTCTGTTCCTGTCCCAGCCACACAGCTCTGTTCAATGGGCACTTGCTCTTTGTCCTATATTATGGAGGACCTGTTCAGTACTTTTTTTTCTGTAATTGTGGCAAGGACTTTGGCCCTGACATGAGTAACATCCTCCACCTTGTTGTGTTCCACCTCACTCACATGACCTCATAGCCGCAGGAAGTAGTTGTGCTAAGGGTGTTGCATCACCACACAATGAATATTGCTGTGTGGCTCAGTTGATACAGCATGGCACTTGCAACGCCAGGGTCCAGGTTTCAGGGTCCAGGGTTCAGGGTCCAGAGTTCAAGGTCCAGGGTTCAGGGTCCAGGGTCCAGGGTTCAGGGTTCAGGGTCCAGGGTCCAGGGTTCAGGGTCCAGGGTCCAGGGTTCAGGGTCCAGGGTTCAGGGTCCAGGGTTCAGGGTCCAGGGTTCAGGGTTCAGGGTTCAGGGTCCAGGGTTCAGGGTTCAGGGTCCAGGGTCCAGGGTTCAGGGTCCAGGGTCCAGGGTTCAGGGTCCAGGGTCCAGGGTTCAGGGTACAGGGTTCAGGGTCCAGAGTTCAAGGTCCAGGGTTCAGGGTCCAGGGTTCAGGGTCCAGGGTTCAAGGTCCAGGGTTCAGGGTTCAGGGTCCAGGGTTCAGGGTCCAGGGTTCAGGGTCCAGGGTTCAGGATCCAGGGTCCAGGGTTCAGGGTCCAGGGTTCAGGGTCCAAGGTCCAGGGTTCAGGGTCCAAGGTCCAGGGTTCAGGGTCCAGGGTCCAGGGTCCAGGGTTCAGGGTTCAGGGTTCAAGGTCCAGGGTCCAGGGTTCAAGGTTCAGGGTTCAGGGTCCAGGGTTCAGGGTTCAAGGTCCAGGGTCCAGGGTTCAAGGTTCAGGATCCAGGGTCCAGGGTCCAGGGTTCAAGGTTCAGGGTTCAGGGTCCAGGGTTCAGGGTCCAAGGTCCAGGGTTCAGGGTCCAGGGTCCAGGGTTCAGGGTTCAGGGTTCAAGGTCCAGGGTCCAGAGTTCAAGGTCCAGGGTTCAGGGTCCAGGGTTCAGGGTCCAGGGTTCAGGGTCCAGGGTTCAGGGTTCAGGGTCCAGGGTTCAGGGTTCAGGGTCCAGGGTTCAGGGTCCAGGGTTCAGGGTCCAGGGTTCAGGGTCCAGGGTCCAGGGTTCAGGGTACAGGGTTCAGGGTCCAGAGTTCAAGGTCCAGGGTTCAGGGTCCAGGGTTCAGGGTCCAGGGTCCAGGGTTCAAGGTCCAGGGTTCAGGGTTCAGGGTCCAGGGTTCAGGGTCCAGGGTTCAGGGTCCAGGGTTCAGGATCCAGGGTCCAGGGTTCAGGGTCCAGGGTTCAGGGTCCAAGGTCCAGGGTTCAGGGTCCAAGGTCCAGGGTTCAGGGTCCAGGGTCCAGGGTCCAGGGTTCAGGGTTCAGGGTTCAAGGTCCAGGGTCCAGGGTTCAAGGTTCAGGGTTCAGGGTTCAGGGTTCAAGGTCCAGGGTTCAGGGTCCAGGTTTCAATTCCTACGGCGGACCAGTAAATTATCATTTGTTTTAAAGTATGAAATGTCTCACTACTGTAAGTCACGTAGGATAAGAGCGGCTCCTATAAGAAGTAATTCATATACAAATATAATGAGGGAGAGAAAAAAAAATGTTTACCAAATGAATGCACAAGGCCTGTATGAGCTGAGATAAATACTCGTCAACAACATTTTTTTTATCAGCATGGAAACACAGCAGAATGTCCTCAAGACTAATTAAAGACACCCGTAAGTTTATTTCAGAGCAGATGATGTAATAATAGTGTAACATAAAGTTTGATAGTTTAATATAACGTCTGACTGGTAAATCGGAGTCGGATGATCAATGTTCTCAGTAATGTGCCGCTTTTATGCTTTTTTTTATGTATAACACGTGTTGGCGGCCGCACATCCTTTAAACAACTTAAATGTTTCATCAGACGAACAAGACCTGTGTCCCAAACGGCAGCCCGAGGATTCCCTTCGTAGGCCCCTTGTCAAATGTAGTCCACTATATAAGGACTGAAAGTTATATCTGGTTTCATTCCTCAGACATTCTTTATTTTGTGTTTTGGCTTCTTCTCTGAAAGGTTGGAAAAGCTTGATATTTTCCGTTTTTTTTTTTGTGATCTGGCAACCGGCCAGAGGGAGCAGGTGTTTTGAAAGAGAGAAAGAGCGAGAGAGTGAGAAAGAGAGAGAGACAGAGGGAGGGAGGGAATGAAAGAGTGAGAAAGAGAGAGAGAGCTTCCCTATCAAATCTAAAAATGTCAAACAGAAAACCGAAGAAAATTAACAATGACAAATGGTTTGATGAAGAATGCAAAAACATAAGAAAAATGTAGAAACTTATCCAACAGAAAACATAGAGACCCTGAAAACCTGAGTCTACGCCTTCACTATGGTGAATCACTAAAACAATACAGAAATACACTACGGAAAAAGAAGGAACAGCACGTCAGAAATCAGCTCAATGTAATTGAAGAATCCATAGACTCTAACCACTTCTGGGAAAATTGGAAAACACTAAACAAACAACAACACAAATAATTATCTATCCAAAATGGAGATGTATGGGTAAACCACTTCTCCAATCTTTTTGGCTCTATAACAAAGAATAAAGAGCAAAAACATACACATGATCAAATACAAATCTTAGAATAAACTATTAAAGACTACCAGAACCCACTGGATTCTCCAATTACCTTGAATGAACTACAGGACAAATAAAAACCCTCCAACCCCAAAAGGCCTGTGGTGTTGATGGTATCCTTAATGAAATGATCAAATATACAGACAACAAATTCCAATTGGCTATACTAAAACTCTTTAACATCATCCTCAGCTCTGGCATCTTCCCCAATATTTCGAACCAAATTGTCTTTTTACCAAATTACGTATTCACCCTGACACCCTAATTGACAACCAAACAAACCAAAACAAAGGCAAAGTCTTCTCATGCTTTGTTGATTTTAAAAAAGCCTTTGACTCAATGTAGCTTGATGGTCTGCTATACAAACTGATGGAAAGTGGTGTTGGGGGTAAAACATACGACATTATAAAACCCATGTACACAAACGTGTGTGCGGAATAATTTGGCAAAAAAACACATTTCTTTACACAAGGCCGTGGGGTGAGACAGGTATGCAGCTTAAGCCCCACCCTCTTCAACATATATATCAACGAATTGGCGAGGGCACTAGAACAGTCTGCAGCACCCGACAGACCTGTCCCCTACCTGGGCCCTGACAGACCTGTCCCCTTACCTGGGCCCTGACAGACCTGTCCCCTTACCTGGGCCCTGACAGACCTGGGCCCTGACAGACCTGTCCCCTTACCTGGGCCCTGACAGACCTGGGCCATGACAGACCTCTCCCCTACCTGGGCCCTGACAGACCTGTCCCCTTACCTGGGCCCTGACAGACCTGTCCGCTACCTGGGCCCTGACAGACCTGGGCCCTGACAGACCTGTCCCCTACCTGGGCCCTGACAGACCTGGGCCCTGACAGACCTGTCCCCTACCTGGGCCCTGACAGACCTGTCCCCTACCTGGGCCCTGACAGACCTGTCCCCTTACCTGGGCCCTGACAGACCTGTCCCCTTACCTGGGCCCTGACAGACCTGTCCCCTTACCTGGGCCCTGACAGACCTGTCCCCTACCTGGGCCCTGACAGACCTGTCCCCTTACCTGGGCCCTGACCGACCTGGGCCCTGACAGACCTGTCCCCTACCTGGGCCCTGACAGACCTGTCCCCTACCTGGGCCCTGACAGACCTGTCCCCTTACCTGGGCCCTGACAGACCTGTCCCCTTACCTGGGCCCTGACAGACCTGTCCCCTACCTGGGCCCTGACAGACCTGTCCCCTACCTGGGCCCTGACAGACCTGTCCCCTTACCTGGGCCCTGACAGACCTGTCCCCTTACCTGGGCCCTGACAGACCTGTCCCCTACCTGGGCCTGACAGACCTGTCCCCTACCTGGGCCCTGACAGACCTGTCCCCTACCTGGGCCCTGACAGACCTGTCCCCTACCTGGGCCCTGACAGACCTGTCCCCTTACCTGGGCCCTGACAGTGAAGACCAAAATAATAGTGTTCCATAAAAGATCCAGGTGCCAGGATCATAAATACAAATTCCATCTAGACACGGTTGCCCTGGAGCAGACAAAAACTATACATACCTCGGCCTAAACATCAGCGCCACAGTTAACTTCCACAAAGCTGTGAACAATCTGAGAGACAAGGCAAGAAGGGCCTTCCTTCTATGCCATTAAAAGGAACATAAAATTCCAAATACTCTCGTGACATTGGCCTGTGGGTAAGGTTTATGACCCCCCCCATAAATACCTTTCTCCCTTCCCTCTCTCTTGTGACGACCCTCCCACTCTGTCTGCCGTATTCTGTCTTTGTTCTTGTTTCCTTATTAGGATGCCGGTGGGCGGAGTTGGGAGGGTCGTCAGCTACATGGGAAACACCTGGGCCAGGTGTCTCCCAGGATAAATAGACCTCTTCCACATTCATGGAGGAGACTCTCTCCATGCAGACACCTTTGTAGATTGTGTTGTGGTTCTTGGTGGCCGTTTGTTTGTTTGCTTTGGCATCTTTCAACACCCTGCATTATCACATTCATGCATGCAAAACACTCACTTACACTACTGATTACTGATTACACACACCATTGTATATTTTCCTTAGTTGCTTTAGTTGAGGAGTAACAAAATATATATTTATTATCTCCACGTTATCTCCCTTTGTTACGGGCTTTGAGCCGGTTCGTGACACTCTTGACTCTACAGAGTGACTCTTGAATAGCCTTTGGTTAACATAGAGATTCTGGGAACATCAGAAGGTGGGGGGAAATTAACAATATTCTGGTAATCCGACCAATGGAACATATGCGGTGGTACTTAATGAATATGATGTCAGTTCGGTTGTCATCTGAAACATTCTCATCAATGATAGGATGACATAAACGGTACAGCGGAAAGTCTACACATTATAGTTATCAGATTCACATTGAATTGTTTGAATATGAAAGTATTTGGGAGGGGATGAAATGTGATTTTAGCTTCTAAAATGTGAAAACTAGGCCCGATTCAGTGGCCCACCCACATGAAGAGATATTGGTTATAAACTACGAAACACGCCCTCTCCCTTCCTATATAAAGCCTTGATGACAATAACTTTCTATTCCGGGTACATTAGGATGACGTTCCGATGTCAGAAGGGTTCAGATAATAACTACAGAATGAAGCCAACCTCAGTGTGAGCTTTGGTTGTGAATGGTATGAACTTTGAACTCTTATTCGCTACAGAAGGGATACCTCCTAGCCATTGAGTTAGCAGCGGCCGCTGTAAACGTGGGCTAGGAGAGGACAGAGAGTATCCAGTCTACCAAACAACAACGTATCCAATTTACCACCAGAGACATTCTTCCGAAGACAGGAAGATCTCTGTTGGCCAACACGACCAGCATCTATGACCAACCTACCGAAGCACAGCTCAGAGTAAATATTTATTGCATTTTCCTTTTCCAAATGGGCGGTAATTTAGAATGCATAAGATTCTGTATTTACGATAGAGTAGCTGCCTATGGCCCGATAGAGACATTGCTTCTTCCTTTGTTCTTCAGTCCTCCCGCTCTTTCACTCAAACCCAGCCCCCTTTTCTTTGGTTAACCTGCTGTCTGTTCCGTCCGCGAGGGACGTTTTCCTTTACGAATTCCTTCCAAGAATTTACAACTTTCAGATGAGACGGAAATAAGGTGATGATTAATATTGACTGCTATTGATGTAAAATGTTACTAGGTCTTTAAGAGTTTATTCGGAAGATAACAGCTCTATAAATATTTTGTGGTTCCCCCGACTTTCTAGTTAATTACATTTACCTGATTAGCTCAATCAGGTAATATAAATTACAGAGAAAGGATTTATAGAATAGCATGTCATATCACTTAATCCGGCGTAGCCAAAGACACAACAATACCAAGTAGGATCTGGCTAAAAATACTTGAATCAGTTATAGAACCCATTGCCCTTCATGGTTGTGAGGTCTGGAGTCTGCTCACCAACCAAGAATTCACAAAATGGGACAAACACCATATTGAGACTTCTGCAAAAATATCCTCAGTGTACAATGTAAAACATCAATTAATGCATGCAAAGCAGATACCCACTAATTATCAAAATCCAGAAAAGATTGGTTAAATTCTACAACCACCTAAAAGGAAGCGATTCCCAAAACTTCCACAACAAAGCCATCACCTACATAGAGATGAACCTGGAGAAGAGTCCCCTAAGCAAGCTGGTCCTGGGGCTCTGTTCACAAACACAAACACACCCCACAAAGCCCTAGGACAGCAGCACAATTAGACCCAACCAAATCATGAGAAATCAAAAAGAATTACCAAAACAACAGATTAATCTAGAATGCTAATTGGCAATAAACAGAGAGTACACAGTGGCAGAAAACCTCACCCAAAATTAAGGAAAGCTTTGACTATGTACAGTGAGCATAGCCTTGCTATTGAGAAAGGCCGCCGTAGGCAGACATGGCTCTCAAGAGAAGACAGGCTATGTCCACACTGCCCACAAAATGAGGTGGGCACCGAGCTGCACTTCCTAACCTCCTGACAAATGTATGACCATATTAGAGACACATATTTCCCTCAGATTACACAGATCCACAAAGAATTTGAAAACCAACCCAATTTTGATAAACTCCCATTTCTACTGGGTGAAATTCAAGTGTTCCATCACAGCAGCAAGATTTGTGACCTGATGCCACAAGAAAAGGGCAACCAGTGAAGAACAAACACCATTGTAAATACAACCCATATTTATGTTTATTTATTTTCCATTTTGTACTTTAATTATTTGCACATCGTTGCAACACTTTATATAGACATAATATGACATGTGAAATGTCTTTATACTTTTGTGAATGTAATGTTTACTGTTAATTTTTCTTGTTTATTTCACTTTTGTTTATTATCTATTTCACTTGCTTTGGCAGTGTAAACATATGTTTCCAATGCCAATAAAACCCCTTGAATTGAATTGAGAGACTGAGGGGGTGAGGGAGAGAGAGAGAAACAGAGGGAGAGAGAGAGAACGAAACAGAGGAAGAGAGAGAGAAACAGAGGGAGAGACAGAGAGAAACGGAGAGGGAGAGAGAGAGAAACAAAGGGAGATGTTGCTACTAACCTTCCCAGTAGTACTGTAGACTACTTTATGACTGACCTCAACCCTGAGTCTCTCAGAGTGTTCACAGTCAGCCCACCTATCAGACCACAGCAAAATCACAGTCTACTTGAACAGAGCAAAGCTCAACCAAATCCCTAAAAACTGCTATTAAGAAATGCTATATACGGATAAAAGACTATATAGAAACCTCCAAAAGACAAACCCCAGAAATAGTGAAAGTACAAACTTAGCAGTAGAAAGCCTGAACAATATATTGGACCTGTCAGCTAACAAACCCTATTTAAATTCCGGCAGAAAACCTAAGACAAAACAAAACAACAATGACAAAAGGTTTGATGAAGAATGTAAAAACCTAAGAAAGAAATGGAGTAACCTATCCAGCCAAAAACACAGAGAACCAGAAAACCTCAGCTTAAACAATGCAGAAATAATACTAATAGAATGAAAATATGTCAGAAAACAGCTCGTTGTGATTGAAAACTGGAACACAATAAACCATCAACCAACCGGAAGAGCCATCTATCCAAAATGGAGATGATAAACCATCACCTTTTATTGGGCTCTATATCAAAGACCAAGCAGCAAAAACATATGACAATTTATACATTTTAGAATCAGCTATTAAAGAACACAACCAGAACACATTGGATTCTCCGATTACGTTGATGAGCTACAAAATACAAACCCTCCAACCCAAAAAGGCCTGTGGTGTTAATCAAATCAAATGTTATTTGTTATATGTACCGAATACGCAAAGCCCAGAAAACAGACAAACCAGCAATACAGTTCAAGAAATAGAGTTTAGAAAAATATTTACCAAATAGACTAAAGTAAAAAAATCATAAAATTAACACAGTAACACCCCATAATGACAAAGTGAAAACAGGTTTTGGAAATTTTTGCAAATGTATTACAAATAAACAACAGAAATGCCTTATTTACATAAATATTCAGACCCTTTACTCTGAGACTCGAAATTGAACTCAATTGCATCCTGTTTCCATTGTTCCTTCAGATGTTTCTACAACTTGATTGAAGTCAACCTGTGGTAAATTCAATTGATTGGACATGATTTGGAAAGACCCACACCTGTCTATATAAGGTCCCACAATTGACAGTGTATGTCAGAGCAGAAATCAAGCCACGAGGTCGACGAATTTGTCCGTAGAGCTCCGAGGCAGGATTGTGTCGAGGCTAAAGCGATGCCCAGACCTTCCATCACAAAGCCCTAACCTGCAAGGAGATTAACCGAGAGAAGAATCCCCTTAACCTCTACAGGGTCGGGATGGTTGAGCTAACGAGCGCTAATGTGATTAGCATGACGTTGTTAGTAACAAGAACATTTCCCAGGACATAGACATGTCTTATATGGGCAGAAAGCTTACATTCTTGTTAATCTAACTGCACTGTCCAATTAACAGTAGCTATTACAGTGAAAAAATACCATGCTATTGTTTGAGGAGAGTGCACAACAACAAAACACTTTTATCACGGCAACTAGTTTGATACATTCACCTCTGAAGGTAAATAATGCACTTACATTCAGTAATCTGGCTCTAATTTGTCATCCTGAGGGTCCCAGATATAGAAGATAGTTTTGTTTGATAAAATCCATCTGTTATATTCTACCAGATCTAATGTGTTATATTCTACCAGATCTAATGTGTTCTATTCTACCTGATCTGTGTTATATTCAACCAGATCTAATCAAATCAAATTTATTTATATAGCCCTTCGTACATCAGCTGATATCTCAAAGTGCTGTAAAGAAACCCAGCCTAAAACCCCAAACAGCAAGCAATGCAGGTGTAGAAGCACGGTGGCTAGGAAAAACTCCCTAGAAAGGCCAAAACCTAGGAAGAAACCTAGAGAGGAACCAGGCTATGTGGGGTGGCCAGTCCTCTTCTGGCTGTGCCGGGTGGAGATTATAACAAAACATGGTCAAGATGTTCAAATGTTCATAAATGACCAACATGGTCGAATAATAATAAGGCAGAATAGTTGAAACTGGAGCAGCAGCACAGTCAGGTGGACTGGGGACTGCAAGGAGTCATCATGTCAGGTATTCCTGGGGCATGGTCCTAGGGCTCAGGTCCTCCGAGAGAGAGAAAGAAAGAGAGAATTAGAGAGAGCATAAGTGGGATGGCCAGTCCTCTTCCGGCTGTGCCGGGTGGAGATTATGACAGAACATGGCCAAGATGTTCAAATGTTCATAAATGACCAGCATGGTCGAATAATAATAAGGCAGAACAGTTGAAACTGGAGCAGCAGCACGGCCAGGTGGACTGGGGACAGCAAGGAGTCATCATGTCAGGTAGTCCTGGGGCATGGTCCTAGGGCTCAGGTCCTCCGAGAGAGAGAAAGAGAGAAGGAGAGAATTAGAGAACGCACACTTAGATTCACACAGGACACCAAATAGGACAGGAGAAGTACTCCAGATATAACAAACTGACCCTAGCCTGACCCTAGCCCCCCGACACATAAACTACTGCAGCATAAATACTGGAGGCTGAGACAGGAGGGGATCTAATGTGTTATATTCTACCAGATCTAATGTGTTATATTCTACCAGATCTAATGTGTTATATTCTACCAGATCTGTGTTATATTCTACCAGATCTAATGTGTTATATTCTACCAGATCTGTGTTATATTCTACCAGATCTAATGTGTTATATTCTACCAGATCTAATGTGTTCTATTCTACCAGATCTAATGTGTTATATTCTACCTGATCTGTGCTATATTCAACCAGATCTAATGTGTTATATTCTACTAGATCTGTGTTATATTCTACCAGATCTGTGTTATATTCTACCAGATCTAATGTGTTATATTCTACCAGATCTAATGTGTTCTATTCTCCCAGATCTGTGTTATATTCTACCAGATCTAATGTGTTATATTCTACCAGATCTAATGTGTTATATTCTACCATATCTAATGTGTTCTATTCTACCAGATCTGTGTTATATTCTACCAGATCTAATGTGTTATATTCTACCATATCTAATGTGTTATATTCTACCTGATCTAATGTGTTATATTCTACCAGATCTGTGTTGTATTCTACCAGATCTAATGTGTTCTATTCTACCAGATCTAATGTGTTATATTCTACCATATCTAATGTGTTATATTCTACCTGATCTAATGTGTTATATTCTACCAGATCTAATGTGTTATATTCTACCAGATCTGTGTTGTATTCTACCAGATCTAATGTGTTCTATTCTACCAGATGTAATGTGTTATATTCTACCAGATCTAATGTGTTATATTCTACCAGATCTGTGTTAAATTCTACCAGATCTGTGTTATATTCTACCAGATCTAATGTGTTATATTCTACCATATCTAATGTGTTATATTCTACCAGATCTAATGTGTTATATTCTACCAGATCTAATGTGTTATATTCTACCAGATCTAATGTGTTATATTCTACCAGATCTGTGTTATATTCTACCAGATCTGTGTTATATTCTACCAGATCTAATGTGTTCTATTCTACCAGATCTAATGTGTTATATTCTACCAGATCTAATGTGTTATATTCTACCAGATCTAATGTGTTCTATTCTACCAGATCTAATGTGTTATATTCTACCAGATCTAATGTGTTCTATTCTACCTGATCTGTGTTATATTCTACCAGATCTAATGTTTTATATTCTACCAGATCTTTATATTCTTTCAGATCTAATGTGTTATATTCTACCAGATCTGTGTTATATTCTACTAGATCTAATGTGTTCTATTCTACCAGATCTAATGCGTTATATTCTACCAGATCTAATGTTTTATATTCTACCAGATCTTTATATTCTACCAGATCTAATGTGTTATATTCTACCAGATCTAATGTGTTATATTCTACCGGATCTGTGTTATATTCTACCAGATCTAATGTGTTATATTCTACCAGATCTAATGTGTTATATTCTACCAGATCTAATGTGTTATATTCTACCGGATCTGTGTTATATTCTACCAGATCTAATGTGTTATATTCTACCAGATCTAAGATCTAATGTGTTATATTCTACCAGATCTAATGTGTTATATTCTACCAGATCTAATGTGTTATATTCTACCAGATCTGTGTTATATTCTACCAGATCTGTGTTATATTCTACCAGATCTAATGTGTTCTATTCTACCAGATGTAATGTGTTATATTCTACCAGATCTAATGTGTTATATTCTACCAGATCTAATGTGTTATATTCTACCATATCTAATGTGTTATATTCTACCAGATCTAATGTGTTATATTCAACCAGATCTAATGTGTTATATTCTACCTGATCTGTGTTATATTCTACCAGATCTGTGTTATATTCTACCAGATCTAATGTGTTATATTCTACCATATCTAATGTGTTATATTCTACCAGATCTAATGTGTTATATTCAACCAGATCTAATGTGTTATATTCTACCTGATCTGTGTTATATTCTACCTGATCTGTGTTATATTCTACCAGATCTGTGTTATATTCTACCAGATCTGTGTTATATTCTACCAGATCTAATGTGTTCTATTCTACCAGATCTAATGTGTTATATTATACCAGATCTAATGTGTTATATTCTACCAGATCTGTGTTATATTCTACCAGATCTAATGTGTTCTATTCTACCAGATCGAATGTGTTATATTCTACCAGATCTAATGTGTTCTATTCTACCTGATCTGTGTTATATTCTACCAGATCTAATGTTTTATATTCTACCAGATCTTTATATTCTTTCAGATCTAATGTGTTATATTCTACCAGATCTGTGTTATATTCTACCAGATCTAATGCGTTATATTCTACCAGATCTAATGTGTTATATTATACCAGATCTAATGTGTTATATTCTACCGGATCTGTGTTATATTCTACCAGATCTAATGTGTTATATTCTACCAGATCTAATGTGTTATATTCTACCAGATCTAATGTGTTATATTCTACCAGATCTAATGTGTTATATTCTACCAGATCTAATGTGTTATATTCTACCAGATCTGTGTTATATTCTACCAGATCTGTGTTATATTCTACCAGATCTAATGTGTTCTATTCTACCAGATCTAATGTGTTCTATTCTACCAGATCTAATGTGTTATATTCTACCAGATCTAATGTGTTATATTCTACCAGATCTGTGTTATATTCTACCAGATCTAATGTGTTCTATTCTACCAGATCTAATGTGTTCTATTCTACCAGATCTAATGTGTTCTATTCTACCAGATCTAATGTGTTATATTCTACCATATCTGTGTTATATTCTACCAGATCTGTGTTATATTCTACCAGATCTGTGTTATATTCTACCAGATCTAATGTGTTATATTCTACCAGATCTGTGTTATATTCTACCAGATCTGTGTTATATTCTACCAGATCTAATATGTTATATTCTACCATATCTAATGTGTTATATTCTACCAGATCTAATGTTTTATATTCTACCAGATCTAATGTGTTCTATTCTACCTGATCTGTGTTATATTCTACCAGATCTAATGTGTTATATTCTACCAGATCTAATGTGTTCTATTCTACCTGATATGTGTTATATTCTACCAGATCTAATGTTATATATTCTACCAGATCTAATGTGTTATATTCTACCAGATCTAATGTTTTATATTCTACCAGATCTAATGTGTTATATTCTACCAGATCTGTGTTATATTCTACCAGATCTAATGTTTTATATTCTACCAGATCTAATGTGTTCTATTCTACCTGATCTGTGTTATGTTCTACCAGATCTGTGTTATATTCTACCAGATCTAATGTGTTCTATTCTACCAGAAGTAATGTGTTATATTCTACCAGATCTAATGTGTTCTATTGTACCAGATCTAATGTTTTATATTCTACCAGATCTAATGTGTTATATTCTACCAGATCTGTGTTATATTCTACCAGATCTAATGTGTTCTATTCTACCAGAAGTAATGTGTTATATTCTACCAGATCTAATGTGTTATATTCTACCAGATCTGTGTTATATTCTACCAGATCTGTGTTATATTCTACCAGATCTAATGTGTTATATTCTACCATATCTAATGTGTTATATTCTACCAGATCTAATGTTTTATATTCTACCAGATCTAATGTGTTCTATTCTACCTGATATGTGTTATATTCTACCAGATCTAATGTGTTATATTCTACCAGATCTAATGTGTTCTATTCTACCTGATCTGTGTTATATTCTACCAGATCTAATGTTTTATATTCTACCAGATCTAATGTGTTCTATTCTACCTGATCTGTGTTATATTCTACCAGATCTAATGTGTTATATTCTACCTGATCTGTGTTATATTCTACCAGATCTAATGTGTTATATTCTACCAGATCTAATGTGTTCTATTCTACCAGATCTAATGTCTTCTATTCTACCTGATCTGTGTTATATTCTACCAGATCTAATGTGTTATATTCTACCAGATCTAATGTGTTCTATTCTACCAGATCTAATGTGTTATATTCTACCAGATCTAATGTGTTATATTCTACCTGATCTGTGTTATATTCTACCAGATCTAATGTGTTATATTCTACCAGATCTAATGTTTTATATTCTACCAGATCTAATGTGTTATATTCTACCAGATCTAATGGGTTATATTCTACCAGATCTAATGTTTTATATTCTACCAGATCTAATGTGTTATATTCTACCAGATCTAATGTGTTCTATTCTACCAGATCTAATGTGTTATATTCTACCAGATCTGTGTTATATTCTACCAGATCTAATGTGTTCTATTCTACCAGATATAATGTGTTATATTCTACCAGATCTGTGTTATATTCTACCAGATCTAATGTGTTATATTCTACCAGATCTAATGTGTTATATTCTACCAGATCTAATGTGTTATATTCTACCAGATCTGTGTTATATTCTACCAGATCTAACGTGTTATATTCTACCAGATCTAACGTGTTATATTCTACCAGATCTATTGTGTTCTATTCTACCAGATCTAATGTTTTATATTTTCCTACATCAATTTCACATTTCCACCAGCTTCAAAGTGTTTCCTTTCTAATGGTACCAAGAATGTGCATATCCTTGCTTCAGGGCTACAGCCAGTTAGATTTGGGTATGTCATTTTAGAAGGGTACAATCCTTCTAAAGGAGGCTATAACATACAATACAGCTAGAGAGAGCAAGCCCTGTACCATACAATACAGATAGGGAGAGAAAGCCCTTTACCATACAGTACAGCTAGGGAGAGAAAGCCCTTTAACATACAGTACAGCTAGAGAGAGAAAGCCCTTTACCATGCAGTACAGCTAGAGAGAGAAAGCCCTTCACCATACAGTACTGCTAGAGAGAGAAAGCCTTTTAACATACAGTACTGCTAGAGAGAGAAAGCCCTTTACCATACAGTACAGCTAGGGAGAGAAAGCCCTTTAACATACAGTACAGCTAGGGAGAGAAAGCCCTTTAACATACAGTACAGCTAGGGAGAGAAAGCCCTTTAACATACAGTACAGCTAGAGAGAGAAAGCCCTTTACCATACAATACAGATAGGGAGAGAAAGCCCTTTAACATACAGTACAGCTAGAGAGAGAAAGCCCTTTACCATACAGTACAGCTAGGGAGAGAAAGCCCTTTAACATGTAGTACTGCTCGGGAGAGAAAGCCCTTTAACATACAGTACAGCTAGAGAGAGAAAGCCCTTTACCATACAGTACAGCTAGGGAGAGAAAGCCCTTTACCATACAGTACAGCTAGGGAGAGAAAGCCCTTTAGCATACAGTACAGCTAGAGAGAGAAAGCCCTTTACCATACATTACAGCTAGAGAGAGAAAGCCCTTTACCATACAGTACAGCTAGAGAGAGAAAGCCCTTTACCATACAGTACAGCTAGGGAGAGAAAGCCCTTTAACATGCAGTACTGCTAGAGAGAGAAAAGCCCTTTAACATACAGTACAGCTAGAGAGAGAAAGCCCTGTACCATACAATACAGATAGGGAGAGAAAGCCCTTTACCATACAGTACTGCTAGGGAGAGAAAGCCCTTTAACATACAGTACAGCTAGAGAGAGAAAGCCCTTTACCATACAGTACAGCTAGAGAGAGAAAGCCCTTTACCATACAGTACTGCTAGAGAGAGAAAGCCCTTTAACATACAGTACTGCTAGGGAGAGAAAGCCCTTTAACATACATTACAGCTAGAGAGAGAAAGCCCTTTACCATACAGTACAGCTGGGGAGAGAAAGCCCTTTACCATACAGTACAGCTAGAGAGAGAAAGCCCTTTACCATACAGTACAGCTAGGGAGAGAAAGCCCTTTACCATACAGTACAGCTAGAGAGAGAAATCCCTTTACCATACAGTACTGCTAGGGAGAGAAAGCCCTTTAACATACAGTACAGCTAGAGAGAAAAAGCCCTTTACCATACGGTACAGCTAAGGAGAGAAAGCCCTTTACCATACAGTACAGCTAGAGAGAGCAAGCCCTTTACCGTAAATTACAGCTAGAGAGACCAAGCCCTTTACCATACATTACAGCTAGAGAGAGCAAGCCCTTTACCATACATTACTGCTAGAGAGAGCAAGCCCTTTACCATACATTACAGCTAGAGAGAGAAAGCCCTTTACCATACAGTACAGCTGGGGAGAGAAAGCCCTTTACCATACAGTACAGCTAGAGAGAGAAAGCCCTTTACCATACAGTACAGCTAGGGAGAGAAAGCCCTTTACCATACAGTACAGCTAGAGAGAGAAAGCCCTTTACCATACAGTACAGCTAGGGAGAGAAAGCCCTTTAACATGCAGTACTGCTAGGGAGAGAAAGCCCTTTAACATACAGTACAGCTAGAGAAAGAAAGCCCTTTAACATGTAGTACTGCTCGGGAGAGAAAGCCCTTTAACATACAGTACAGCTAGAGAGAGAAAGCCCTTTACCATACAGTACAGCTGGGGTGAGAAAGCCCTTTACCATACAGTACAGCTAGGGAGAGAAAGCCCTTTAACATACAGTACAGCTAGGGAGAGAAAGCCCTTTAACATACAGTACAGCTAGAGAGAGAAAGCCCTTTACCATACAATACAGATAGGGAGAGAAAGCCCTTTAACATACAGTACAGCTAGAGAGAGAAAGCCCTTTAACATACAGTACAGCTAGAGAAAGAAAGCCCTTTAACATGTAGTACTGCTCGGGAGAGAAAGCCCTTTAACATACAGTACAGCTAGAGAGAGAAAGCCCTTTACCATACAGTACAGCTGGGGTGAGAAAGCCCTTTACCATACAGTACAGCTAGAGAGAGAAAGCCCTTTACCATACAGTACAGCTAGGGAGAGAAAGCCCTTTAACATACAGTACAGCTAGAGAGAGAAAGCCCTTTACCATACAGTACAGCTAGAGAGAGAAAGCCCTTTACCATACAGTACAGCTAGAGAGAGAAAGCCCTTTACCATACAGTACAGCTAGAGAGAGAAAGCCCTTTACCATACAGTACAGCTAGGGAGAGAAAGCCCTTTACCATACAGTACAGCTAGGGAGAGAAAGCCCTTTAGCATACAGTACAGCTAGAGAGAGAAAGCCCTTTACCATACATTACAGCTAGAGAGAGAAAGCCCTTTACCATACAGTACAGCTAGAGAGAGAAAGCCCTTTACCATACAGTACAGCTAGGGAGAGAAAGCCGTTTAACATGCAGTACTGCTAGAGAGAGAAAAGCCCTTTAACATACAGTACAGCTAGAGAGAGAAAGCCCTGTACCATACAATACAGATAGGGAGAGAAAGCCCTTTACCCTAGAGTACTGCTAGGGAGAGAAAGCCCTTTAACATACAGTACAGCTAGAGAGAGAAAGCCCTTTACCATACAGTACAGCTATAGAGAGAAAGCCCTTTACCATACAGTACTGCTAGAGAGAGAAAGCCCTTTAACATACAGTACTGCTAGGGAGAGAAAGCCCTTTAACATACATTACAGCTAGAGAGAGAAAGCCCTTTACCATACAGTACAGCTGGGGAGAGAAAGCCCTTTACCATACAGTACAGCTAGAGAGAGAAAGCCCTTTACCATACAGTACAGCTAGGGAGAGAAAGCCCTTTACCATACAGTACAGCTAGAGAGAGAAATCCCTTTACCATACAGTACTGCTAGGGAGAGAAAGCCCTTTAACATACAGTACAGCTAGAGAGAAAAAGCCCTTTACCATACGGTACAGCTAAGGAGAGAAAGCCCTTTACCATACAGTACAGCTAGAGAGAGCAAGCCCTTTACCGTAAATTACAGCTAGAGAGACCAAGCCCTTTACCATACATTACAGCTAGAGAGAGCAAGCCCTTTACCATACATTACTGCTAGAGAGAGCAAGCCCTTTACCATACATTACAGCTAGAGAGAGAAAGCCCTTTACCATACAGTACAGCTGGGGAGAGAAAGCCCTTTACCATACAGTACAGCTAGAGAGAGAAAGCCCTTTACCATACAGTACAGCTAGGGAGAGAAAGCCCTTTACCATACAGTACAGCTAGAGAGAGAAAGCCCTTTACCATACAGTACAGCTAGGGAGAGAAAGCCCTTTAACATGCAGTACTGCTAGGGAGAGAAAGCCCTTTAACATACAGTACAGCTAGAGAAAGAAAGCCCTTTAACATGTAGTACTGCTCGGGAGAGAAAGCCCTTTAACATACAGTACAGCTAGAGAGAGAAAGCCCTTTACCATACAGTACAGCTGGGGTGAGAAAGCCCTTTACCATACAGTACAGCTAGAGAGAGAAAGCCCTTTACCATACAGTACAGCTAGGGAGAGAAAGCCCTTTACCATACAGTACAGCTAGGGAGAGAAAGCCCTTTAACATACAGTACAGCTAGGGAGAGAAAGCCCTTTAACATACAGTACAGCTAGAGAGAGAAAGCCCTTTACCATACAGTACAGCTAGAGAGAGAAAGCCCTTTACCATACAGTACAGCTAGAGAGAGAAAGCCCTTTACCATACCGTACAGCTAGAGAGAGAAAGCCCTTTACCATACAGTACAGCTAGGGAGAGAAAGCCCTTTACCATACAGTACAGCTAGGGAGAGAAAGCCCTTTAACATACAGTACAGCTAGAGAGAGAAAGCCCTTTACCATACAGTACAGCTAGAGAGAGAAAGCCCTTTACCATACAGTACAGCTAGAGAGAGAAAGCCCTTTACCATACAGTACAGCTAGAGAGAGAAAGCCCTTTACCATACAGTACAGCTAGAGAGAGAAAGCCCTTTACCATACAGTACTGCTAGAGAGAGAAAGCCCTTTACCATACAGTACAGCTAGAGAGAGAAAGCCCTTTAACATACAGTACAGCTAGGGAGAGAAAGCCCTTTAACATACAGTACAGCTAGAGAGAGAAAGCCCTTTACCATACAGTACAGCTAGAGAGAGAAAGCCCTTTAACATACAGTACAGCTAGGGAGAGAAAGCCCTTTAACATACAGTACAGCTAGAGAGAGCAAGCCCTTTACCATACAGTACAGCTAGGGAGAGAAAGCCCTTTAACATACAGTACAGCTAGAGAGAGCAAGCCCTTTACCGTAAATTACAGCTAGAGAGACCAAGCCCTTTACCATACATTACAGCTAGAGAGAGCAAGCCCTTTACCATACATTACTGCTAGAGAGAGCAAGCCCTTTACCATACATTACAGCTAGAGAGAGAAAGCCCTTTACCATACAGTACAGCTGGGGAGAGAAAGCCCTTTACCATACAGTACAGCTAGAGAGAGAAAGCCCTTTACCATACAGTACAGCTAGGGAGAGAAAGCCCTTTACCATACAGTACAGCTAGAGAGAGAAAGCCCTTTACCATACAGTACAGCTAGGGAGAGAAAGCCCTTTAACATACAGTACAGCTAGAGAGAGAAAGCCCTTTACCATACAGTACTGCTAGAGAGAGAAAGCCCTTTACCATACAATACAGCTAGAGAGAGAAAGCCCTTTAACATACAGTACAGCTAGAGAGAGAAAGCCCTTTACCATACAGTACAGCTAGGGAGAGTAAGCCCTTTAACATACAGTACTGCTAGGGAGAGAAAGCCCTTTAACATACAGTACTGCTAGGGAGAGAAAGCCCTTTACCATACAGTACAGCTAGGGAGAGAAAGCCCTTTACCATACAGTACAGCTAGGGAGAGAAAGCCCTTTAACATACAGTACTGCTAGGGAGAGAAAGCCCTTTACCATACAGTACAGCTAGAGAGAGAAAGCCCTTTACCATACAGTACAGCTAGGGAGAGAAAGCCCTTTAACATACAGTACTGCTAGGGAGAGAAAGCCCTTTAACATACAGTACAGCTAGAGAGAGAAAGCCCTTTACCATACAATACAGCTAGGGACAGAAAGCCCTTTAACATACAGTACAGCTAGGGAGAGAAAGCCCTTTACCATACAGTACAGCTAGGGAGAGAAAGCCCTTTACCATACAGTACTGCTAGGGAGAGAAAGCCCTTTAACATACAGTACAGCTAGAGAGAGAAAGCCCTTTAACATACAGTACTGCTAGGGAGAGAAAGCCCTTTAACATACATTACAGCTAGAGAGAGAAAGCCCTTTAACATACAGTACAGCTAGAGAGAGAAAGCCCTTTACCATACAGTACAGCTAGGGAGAGAAAGCCCTTTACCATACAGTACAGCTAGAGAGAGAAACGGCCCGGTGGTACACCAAAGAGTCTTTGTTCCTCTGGGCCGGTTCTGATAACTAGTTTTATCTCTCTGCTCTCTCTCTCTCTACTTTCATCTCTCCTCTCTCTAATCCCCCTCTACCTGGACATTGAAGGAAATGAAAACGTGTATTTGATTCCTTAAATCCTTATTGGCACATTAACAAAGCTGTCTCTCTGTGTGTTCTCTTGGGCTATGTTTAGATCTCTGTGTGTGCGTGTGTGTGTGTGCGTGTGTGTGTGTGTGTGTGTGTGCGTGTGTGTGTGTGTGTGTGTGTGCGTGTGCGTGTGCGTGTGTGTGTGTGTGTGTGTGTGTGCGCGAGGGAGCTCATCATCATATTACCAGCAGCTATTCAGACCGGTGTCTTCTCTGCTGGAAAGGCTTACAGCTAACCCTATAACCCTGTTCCATCTCACCCAGCTCCAGTCTGTCTTAATTGTCCGTTATTTAATTAACCACGCTATTGGACAACCCAGTGGTGGAAAAAGTACCCTATTGACATAAAAGTCAAGATACCTTAATAGAAAATTACAAGTAAAAATGACAGTCACCCAGTAAAATACTACTTAAGTAAAAGTCTAAAAGTACATATTTGGTTTTAAATAAAATTAAGTATCAAAAGTAAAATAATAAATCCTTTCAAATCCTTTTTATTAAGCAAACCAGATGATACCATTTATATATTATTTATGGATAGCCAGGGGCACACTCCATCACACCACAAAACAAAGTGTGTTTAGTGAGTCCACCAGGCAGACCATGGATGTTCTCTTGAATAATGGCGCCGCTGTCGTTTTACGATCCTGTAACCAATTGTACTATCGTTTATGTTTTTTCACGTTATCTGTAACTTTGTTTGTACATAATGTTTCTGCCACAGTGTCTTATGACCGAAAAGTGCTTCTTGATATCAGGGCAAGGATTACTCACCCTGTGCTGGAGGAGCTCTTCTTCAACGAGTCGGAGGGAAGGATTTACTTCAGACGCCCAAAAAGGCCCTCATCCCCGTCATTCGCAAGAGGAAAAGACGGAGATATCGACGATGGTCCGGGTGCTTTGTAAGGACCCGTCGCCGAGAGGGATCCTTTTACCATCGGTCCTATAAGCCAATCAATCGATAATAAAATAGATGAACTAAAAGCAAAGACTATCCTACTAACAGGACATTCAAAACTGTAATATCTTATGTTCCACAGAGTCGTGGCTGAAAGACGACATTAAGAACATACAGCTGGCGTGTTTTAAGCTTTTTTGGCAGAAGAAGACAGGTGGTAAAACAAGGAGCGGCGGCCTATTATATTTGGTGCACGATATCTAATGAAGTCTCAAGGTTTTGCTCGCCTGATGTAGAGTATCTCATGATAAACTGTAGACCACACTATTTACCAAGAGAGTTTACATCAATTACTTTTCGTAGCTGTCTATTTACCACCAGAAACCGATGCAATAAGATCGCACTCAATGAGCTGTATACGGCCATAAGCAAACTCTCATCTAGAGGCGGCGCTCCTAGTGGCCAGGGACTTTAATGCAGGGAAACTCAAATCCATTTGACCTAATATCTACCAGCATGTTAAATGCTGGTAGATATTAACCAGCGGGGGGAAAAAACTCTGGACCACCTTTACTCCACACAGAGACGCATACAAAGCTCTCCCTCACCCTCCATTTGGAAAATCTGACCATAATTATATCCTCCTATTCCTGCTTACAAGCAAAAGGGGAGAATCTCAAAGGAACACCTATGTGAGAATGCCATTCATTGACTACAGCTCAGCGTTCAACACCATAGTGCCCTCAAAGCTCATCACTAAGCTAAGGACCCTGGGACTAAACACCTCCCTCTGCAACTGGATCCTGGACTTCCTGACGGGCCGCCCCCAGGTGGGAAGGGTAGGAAACAACACATCTGCCACGCTGATCCTCAACACAAGGGCCCTCAGGGGTGTGTGCACAGTCCCCTCCTGTACTCTCTGTTCACTCATGACTGCATGGCCAGGCACGACTCCAGCACCATCATTAACTTTGCCGATGACACAACAGTGGGGGCCTGATCACCGACAATGATGAGACAGCCTATAGGGAGGAGGTCAGAGTCCTGGCCGTGTGGTGCCAAGACAACAACCTCTCCATCAGCTGGATCAAGACAAAGGAGATGATTGTGGACTCCACATCACCAACAAACTAACATAGTCCAAGCACACCAAGACAGTTGTGAAGAGGGCACTATAAAACCTATTCTCCCTCAGGAGACTGAAAAGATTTGGCATGGGTCCTCAGATCCTCAAAGATTCTACAGCTGCACCATCGAGAGCATCCTGACTGGTTGCATCACAGCCTGTTATGGCTACTGCTCGGCCTCCGACTGCAAGGCGCTACAGAGGGTAGTGAGTACGGCCCAGTACATCACTGGGGCCAAGCTTCCTGCCATCCAGGACCTCTATACCAGGCGGTGTCAGAGGAAGGACATAACAATTGTCAGACTCCAGCCACCCTAGTCATAGACTATTCTCTCTGCTACCACACGGCAAGCTGCAGGGCTGGTTGTGGCATGAGTTTTTTTCCATACTGGTCATCTAGCTAGCACCATTATATACTGTAAACACGTACCACAGCTAGCACCATTATATACTGTAAACACGTACCACAGCTAACACCATTATATACTGTAAACACATACCACAGCTAGCACCATTATATACTGTAAACACGTACTACAGCTAGCACCATTATATACTGTAAACACGTACCACAGCTAACACCATTATATACTGTAAACACATACCACAGCTAGCACCATTATATACTGTAAACATGTACCACAGCTAGCACCATTATATACTGTAAACATGTACCACAGCTAGCACCATTATATACTGTAAACATGTACTACAGCTAGCACCATTATATACTGTAAACATGTACCACAGCTAGCACCATCATATACTGTAAACATGTACTACAGCTAGCACCATTATATACTGTAAACATGTACAACAGCTAGCACCATTATATACTGTAAACACGTACTACAGCTAGCACCATTATATACTGTAAACATGTACAACAGCTAGCACCGTTATATACTGTAAACACGTACAACAGCTAGCACCATTATATACTGTAAACATGTACCACAGCTAGCACCATTATATACTGTAAACACGTACTACAGCTATCACCATGATATACTGTAAACACATACTACAGCTAGCACCATTATATACTATAAACATGTACAACAGCTAGCACCGTTATATACTATAAACACGTACAACAGCTAACACCATTATATACTATAAACATGTACTACAGCTAGCACCATTATATACTGTAAACATGTACAACAGCTAGCACCGTTATATACTGTAAACACGTACAACAGCTAGCACCGTTATATACTGTAAACACGTACAACAGCTAGCACCGTTATATAGTTTAAACACGTACAACAGCTAACACCATTATATACTGTAAACATGTACTACAGCTAGCACCATTATATACTGTAAACATGTACAACAGCTAGCACCGTTATATAGTTGAAACACGTACAACAGCTAACACCATTATATACTGTAAACACGTGCAACAGCTAGCGATATTTAGACCACAATGCATCTAGAGCGCACTAGACATTCTATATTATATTACAACATCAGTCTAACTGAATATGAGCGTTGTGTTGGTTGAATGTTCCAGGCATAGACCGGCATGTGTTTTCTTACTCTCAGGGTCAATGGGGCATTGAAATGGGCTGTTAGCAAAGATGTGAACAGTTTGAGGGGGGCTTGACTTGTCGATGGTCTAATCGTGTATTGTTGTGTATGAGCACCTACAGTGGTGCTGTTGAGTAGACAAGCACTGCCAACAGTAGAGTGAATAGGTTAGAAGAGTCTTACTAACAGCCATGCCAAAGAACTGACTACAATAGAGTGAATAGGTTAGAAGAGTCTTACTAACAGCCAAGCTAAAGAACTGACTACAATAGAGTGAAAAGGTTAGAAGAGTCTTACTAACAGCCATGCTAAAGAACTGACTACAATAGAGTGAATAGGTTAGAAGAGTCTACTAACAGCCAAGCTAAAGAACTGACTACAATAGAGTGAATAGGTTAGAAGAGTCTACTAACAGCCAAGCTAAAGAACTGACTACAGTAGAGTGAATAGGTTAGAAGAGTCTTACTAACAGCCATGCCAAAGAACTGACTACAATAGAGTGAAAAGGTTAGAAGAGTCTTACTAACAGCCATGCCAAAGAACTGACTACAATAGAGTGAATAGGTTAGAAGAGTCTTACTAACAGCCAAGCTAAAGAACTGACTACAGTAGAGTGAATAGGTTAGAATAGTCTTACTAACAGCCAAGCCAAAGAACTGACTACAATAGAGTGAATAGGTTAGAAGAGTCTTACTAACAGCCATGCCAAAGAACTGACTACAATAGAGTGAAAAGTTTCCAAACTTTCCAAACTTTCGACTGGTACTGTGTATATATATATATATATATATATATATATGTGTGTGTGTTTTGACACATATTTAACCCCTTTTTGGGGTAGGCACATAACTACCTTCATACTTCCGTTTGTTTTTTAAACCGGTACTGGTTACCTTCAGACGAGTCCTGTGACACTGGTGGGGATCGTAGAGCAAAACAGAAACCACCATCGTGTTTGTGAGATTCTAGTTTTTCCATAGAATGGTCAATAGTTTGTCAAACCGTACAGACATTTTTGTGAGAAGACTGATTTTCGGGATGTCTCCTGGTCTGACAGACACCACTAACTCTGCCACCTTTCACCACAGATGGGATGTCTCCTGGTCTGACAGACACCCCTCTAACTCTGCCACAGATGCGGAAGTGTGAGAAACCCCCCCCAGATATCTCTATCTTAAACTGACAGATATTGATGTGGATTTGTTTATTATCTTACTTAGATTGACATACCGCTGCATCAATCGACTCTAGGGGGCTAACCAAAACAGGTCTACAATAGATAAAAATGCATAATATGTTACCCCGGTCTCCTCTTACTAATAGTGTAGCAAGCAACTTTCAAACTATTTCCCCCACTCTTCCCTACCAAGGAAATTCCGACAAGACAAAGTTTGAGGATGCTGAGTGAAAGTAAAGGACAGTAATGTTTTCAGTAAAGTAGGAAGGCCATGTTTCAATAGTCGATAGGAAATGAATGTGTCATGAAAGGAGTGGAGATATTTGACCTGGCGAAGCGGTTTTATGTACTGACTGAATGGGAGATGTTAAAATGTGGACAGTATATGACAATAAAAATCTTTTTTTTTAATCCACTGGTCTCTGGAAGTTATTAGGAGTCCTCATTGTCCGACACCAAGACACTCAATATGTGGTCTGGAGACCGGACTGGATTACCACAACACTGTATTCAAGGACCAGCTGTGATGGAACACAGGCAGTTCTGAGAAGAATGATTTGACAGTAGCAGACTTTTCTAAACCACAAACTGTCCACTATCCAGGGTAGTAGCAGGCTACTGGGTGAAGTCTGGCAACCACAGAAACACAGAACAGACATGGAACAGGAACCTTCTATCTCCATGGGAACAGAGCCTCAAGGCCTTCTGGGTTCTAACTCTCTCTGATAAATCCTGGTCCCCTGCAGCGCTGTAGTTTCCTCTCCTCTCATAGATTTACAGCCTCTCAACAGGTAACTAACGGCGAGTGTTGGAGAGTAGAGAACTACATGTAGTTCAACTAGTAATTTAACTATATTTTGCAGTAGCTCAGCCTGGTCAGAGAAAAATGTATTATATTTTACTAAAATCCATGCCACTCCATTTAGTATGATATGTCACTTTAAGTTAGGTTACATTACATTGGCCTATGTAAAACTGGGACACTCAAACTATTGTGATATGTTACGTTTGGTATGTTACGTTTGGTATGTTATTTTGGTATGTTACTTTGGTATGTTACTTTGGTATGTTACGTTTGGTACGTTACTTTGGTATGTTACGTTTGGTATGTTATTTTGGTATGTTACTTTGGTATGTTACTTTGGTATGTTACTTTGGTATGTTACTTTGGTATGTTACGTTTGGTATGTTACTTTGGTATGTTACTTTGGTATGTTACTTTGGTATGTTACTTTGGTATGTTACTTTGGTATGTTACGTTTGGTATGTTACGTTTGGTACGTTACTTTGGTATGTTACGTTTGGTATGTTACGTTTGGTATGTTATTTTGGTACGTTACTTTGGTATGTTACTTTGGTATGTTACTTTGGTATGTTACGTTTGGTATGTTACTTTGGTATGTTACTTTGGTATGTTACTTTGGTATGTTACGTTTGGTATGTTACGTTTGGTATGTTACGTTTGGTATGTTACTTTGGTATGTTACTTTGGTATGTTACTTTGGTATGTTACTTTGGTATGTTACTTTGGTATGTTACGTTTGGTATGTTACGTTTGGTATGTTATTTTGGTATGTTACTTTGGTATGTTACGTTTGGTATGTTACGTTTGGTACGTTACTTTGGTATGTTACTTTGGTATGTTACTTTGGTATGTTACTTTGGTATGTTACTTTGGTATGTTACGTTTGGTATGTTATTTTGGTATGTTACTTTGGTATGTTACGTTTGGTATGTTACTTTGGTATGTTACTTTGGTATGTTACATTTGGTATGTTACTTTGGTATGTTACGTTTGGTATGTTACGTTTGGTATGTTATTTTGGTATGTTACTTTGGTATGTTACTTTGGTATGTTACTTTGGTATGTTACTTTGGTATGTTACGTTTGGTATGTTATTTTGGTATGTTACGTTTGGTATGTTACGTTTGGTATGTTACGTTTGGTATGTTACGTTTGGTATGTTACGTTTGGTATGTTACTTTGGTATGTTACTTTGGTATGTTACTTTGGTATGTTACGTTTGGTATGTTACTTTGGTATGTTACGTTTGGTATGTTACTTTGGTATGTTACTTTGGTATGTTACTTTGGTATGTTACGTTTGGTATGTTACTTTGGTATGTTACTTTGGTATGTTACGTTTGGTATGTTTCTTTGGTATGTTACTTTGGTATGTTACTTTGGTATGTTACGTTTGGTATGTTACTTTGGTATGTTACTTTGGTATGTTACTTTGGTATGTTACTTTGGTATGTTACTTTGGTATGTTACGTTTGGTATGTTACGTTTGGTATGTTACTTTGGTATGTTACTTTGGTATGTTACTTTGGTATGTTACTTTGGTATGTTACTTTGGTATGTTACGTTTGGTATGTTACGTTTGGTATGTTATTTTGGTATGTTACTTTGGTATGTTACGTTTGGTATGTTACGTTTGGTACGTTACTTTGGTATGTTACTTTGGTATGTTACTTTGGTATGTTACTTTGGTATGTTACTTTGGTATGTTACGTTTGGTATGTTATTTTGGTATGTTACTTTGGTATGTTACGTTTGGTATGTTACTTTGGTATGTTACTTTGGTATGTTACATTTGGTATGTTACTTTGGTATGTTACGTTTGGTATGTTACGTTTGGTATGTTATTTTGGTATGTTACTTTGGTATGTTACTTTGGTATGTTACTTTGGTATGTTACTTTGGTATGTTACGTTTGGTATGTTATTTTGGTATGTTACGTTTGGTATGTTACGTTTGGTATGTTACGTTTGGTATGTTACGTTTGGTATGTTACGTTTGGTATGTTACTTTGGTATGTTACTTTGGTATGTTACTTTGGTATGTTACGTTTGGTATGTTACTTTGGTATGTTACGTTTGGTATGTTACTTTGGTATGTTACTTTGGTATGTTACTTTGGTATGTTACGTTTGGTATGTTACTTTGGTATGTTACTTTGGTATGTTACGTTTGGTATGTTTCTTTGGTATGTTACTTTGGTATGTTACTTTGGTATGTTACGTTTGGTATGTTACTTTGGTATGTTACTTTGGTATGTTACTTTGGTATGTTACTTTGGTATGTTACTTTGGTATGTTACTTTGGTATGTTACGTTTGGTATGTTACTTTGGTATGTTACTTTGGTATGTTACTTTGGTATGTTACTTTGGTATGTTACTTTGGTATGTTACTTTGGTATGTTACGTTTGGTATGTTACGTTTGGTATGTTACTTTGGTATGTTACTTTGGTATGTTACTTTGGTATGTTACTTTGGTATGTTACTTTGGTATGTTACTTTGGTATGTTACGTTTGGTATGTTACTTTGGTATGTTACTTTGGTATGTTACTTTGGTATGTTACGTTTGGTATGTTACTTTGGTATGTTACTTTGGTATGTTACTTTGGTATGTTACGTTTGGTATGTTACTTTGGTATGTTACTTTGGTATGTTACTTTGGTATGTTACTTTGGTATGTTACTTTGGTATGTTACTTTGGTATGTTACTTTGGTATGTTACTTTGGTATGTTACGTTTGGTATGTTACTTTGGTATGTTACGTTTGGTATGTTACGTTTGGTATGTTACTTTGGTATGTTACTTTGGTATGTTACTTTGGTATGTTACTTTGGTATGTTACTTTGGTATGTTACGTTTGGTATGTTACTTTGGTATGTTACGTTTGGTATGTTACGTTTGGTATGTTACTTTGGTATGTTACGTTTGGTATGTTACTTTGGTATGTTACTTTGGTATGTTACGTTTGGTATGTTACGTTTGGTATGTTACTTTGGTATGTTACTTTGGTATGTTACTTTGGTATGTTACTTTGGTATGTTACTTTGGTATGTTACGTTTGGTATGTTACTTTGGTATGTTACTTTGGTATGTTACTTTGGTATGTTACTTTGGTATGTTACTTTGGTATGTTACTTTGGTATGTTACTTTGGTATGTTACTTTGGTATGTTACTTTGGTATGTTACGTTTGGTATGTTACTTTGGTATGTTACTTTGGTATGTTACTTTGGTATGTTACGTTTGGTATGTTACTTTGGTATGTTACTTTGGTATGTTACTTTGGTATGTTACGTTTGGTATGTTACTTTGGTATGTTACTTTGGTATGTTACTTTGGTATGTTACTTTGGTATGTTACTTTGGTATGTTACTTTGGTATGTTACTTTGGTATGTTACTTTGGTATGTTACGTTTGGTATGTTACTTTGGTATGTTACGTTTGGTATGTTACGTTTGGTATGTTACTTTGGTATGTTACTTTGGTATGTTACTTTGGTATGTTACTTTGGTATGTTACGTTTGGTATGTTACTTTGGTATGTTACGTTTGGTATGTTACGTTTGGTATGTTACTTTGGTATGTTACGTTTGGTATGTTACTTTGGTATGTTACTTTGGTATGTTACGTTTGGTATGTTACGTTTGGTATGTTACTTTGGTATGTTACTTTGGTATGTTACTTTGGTACGTTACTTTGGTATGTTACTTTGGTATGTTACTTTGGTATGTTACTTTGGTATGTTACTTTGGTATGTTACTTTGGTACGTTACTTTGGTATGTTACTTTGGTATGTTACTTTGGTATGTTACTTTGGTATGTTACTTTGGTATGTTACGTTTGGTATGTTACTTTGGTATGTTACGTTTGGTATGTTACGTTTGGTATGTTACTTTGGTATGTTACTTTGGTATGTTACTTTGGTATGTTACTTTGGTATGTTACTTTGGTATGTTACTTTGGTATGTTACGAGTTAGTTAAAGGGTTAGAGTTAGGAGTTAGTTAAAGGGTTAGAGTTAGGGTTAGGAGTTAGTTAAAGGGTTAGGGTTAGGAGTTAGTTAAAGGGTTAGGGTTAGGAGTTAGGTTAAAGGGTTAGGGTTAGGAGTTAGTTAAATGGTTAGGGTTAGGAGTTAGTTAAAGGGTTAGGGTTAGGAGTTAGTTAAAGGGTTAGAGTTAGGAGTTAGTTAAAGGGTTAGAGTTAGGGTTAGGAGTTAGTTAAAGGGTTAGGGTTAGGAGTTAGTTAAAGGGTTAGGGTTAGGAGTTAGGTTAAAGGGTTAGGGTTAGGAGTTAGTTAAATGGTTAGGGTTAGGAGTTAGTTAAAGGGTTAGGGTTAGGGTTAGGAGTTAGTTAAAGAGTTAGGGTTAGGAGTTAGTTAAAGGGTTAGGGTTAGGAGTTAGGTTAAAGGGTTAGGGTTAGGAGTTAGTTAAAGAGTTAGAGTTAGGAGTTAGTTAAATGGTTAGGGTTAGGAGTTAGTTAAAGGGTTAGAGACGGTTAGGGTTAGTTAAAGGGTTAGGGTTAGGAGTTAGTTAAATGGTTAGGGTTAGGAGTTAGTTAAAGGGTTAGGGTTAGGGTTAGGAGTTAGTTAAAGGGTTAGGGTTAGGAGTTAGTTAAAGGGTTAGGGTTAGGAGTTAGGTTAAAGGGTTAGGGTTAGGAGTTAGTTAAAGGGTTAGAGTTAGGAGTTAGGTTAAAGGGTTAGGGTTAGGAGTTAGTTAAAGGGTTAGGAGTTAGGTTAAAGGGTTAGGGTCAGGAGTTAGTTAAAGGGTTACTAACCCTTTAACTAACTCCTAACTCTAACCCTTTAACTAACTCCTAACTCTAACCCTTTAACTAGCTCCTAACCCTAACCCTTTAACCTAACTCCTAACTCTAACACTTTAACCTAACTCTAACTCTAACCTTAATCCTAACCCTTTACTTAATTCTCAACTCTAACCTTAACCCCCAACCTATTATACTAAAACAGTCAAAGTTAATATTTTCATACTAAATGATCAAGACGTAGGATACTATACATCCTACAATTCATACTATATTTTACGACCGCCTACTGGTAGGCCAATGTAATGTAAATAAATGTAACATATCGTACTAAATGGAGTGGCACAGTTTTCAGTAAATATACATTCTGCTCTGAGACCAGGTTGTGTATCTTGGTAGTAGTTGAACCTGATTCAATTCATGGTAGTGTTATCAGCAGCTTTTATGCCATTGTAGCAGTGTAGCTAACTACTGGAACTATGCAGAACTTAAAACATATGGTTGAAGTAGGCAATCATTTCCTTTCCTTGTCGGCATCAGACCTAATTAATTCTCATGTTGTGTGTGTTTAATAGGCTTCGTTCCACATTCTGTTAACGTAATGAGTAACTTTAGTTCAGTGAAATATATTTTTCTTAAAGGGTAGATTTAGTGTATTTTAACTTCTTCCAAAGTGAAGTAATTGGTAGCTTGGTAAAGTCTATTTTCAGAGTAGCTTCCCCAACACTGGGCCCTGTGCATCTCTGCTGGCTCTCTAGCTCACTCTAACTCACAAATTGCTCTTTGTTTACCTGGTTAACCTAACTCCTTGCTCCGGTCTACACCACGCCCACAGACATTAGTGTCTTCTCCGCAATGAGTCTGGATCTGTGTACCTCTCCCCAACAATATCTAGAACGCAAAAACATTCTAACCATTCTGATTGGTCAGAGAAACCAATGGGTTGGGCAAGAGCCAGGGCTGGGGGGGACAAGGGGCTGTATGGCGAGAGGCTGGGGTGAGGAGCTGGAGGGGAGGAGCAAGCCTCGCATGGCAGTCAGAGCGAGAGAGAAAGAGAAACAGAGAGAGAAAGCAGAGAGCTTTGGGTTTCAGGACTTTGAAAGTGATATGGGTGAGATGCTTCTTTCAGGCCGGACCCAAAATCTGCTGTTGATGGACAGACCACCCTGCTCTCAGCTCTTATAGCCCTGCGACAGAGGCTCCTCCACTAGCCATTTTCCTATCAGACACTGATAACCTCCACCAGACTCCTCTATCCTCCACCAGACTCCTCTACCCTCCACCAGACTCCTATACCCCCCATCAGACTCCTATACCCCCCATCAGACTCCTATACCCTCCATCAGACTCCTCTACCCTCCAACAGACTCCTCTACCCTCCACCAGACTCCACTACCCTCCACCAGACTCCTCTACCCTCCACCAGACTCCTCTCCCCTCCTCCAGACTCCTCTACCTCCACCAGACTCCTCTACCCTCTAGCAACCTCCTATACCCTCCACCAGACTCCTCTACCCTCCATCAGACTCCTCTACCCTCCATCAGACTCCTCTACCCTCCATCAGACTCCTCTACCCTCCACCAGACTACTCTACCTTCCTTCAGTCTCCTCTACCCTCCATCAGTCTCCTCTACCCTCCACCAGACTCCTCTACCCTCCATCAGACTACTCTACCCTCCACCAGACTCCTAAACCCTCAACCAGACTCCTAAACCCTCAACCAGACTCCTATACCCTCCACCAGACTCCTAAACCCTCCACCAGACTCCTCTACCCTCCACCAGACTCCTCTACCCTCCACCAGACTCCTAAACCCTCCACCAGACTCCTCTACCCTCCACCAGACTCCTCTACCCTCCATCAGACTCCTCTACCCTCCATCAGACACCTATACCCTCCATCAGACACCTCTACCCTCCACCAGACTCCTCTACCCTCCACCAGACTCCTAAACCCTCCACCAGACTCCTCTACCCTCCACCAGACTCCTCTACCCTCCACCAGACTCCTCTACCCTCCATCAGACTCCTATACCCTCCATCAGACGCCTCTACCCTCCACCAGACTACTCTACCTTCCTTCAGTCTCCTCTACCCTCCATCAGCCTCCTCTACCCTCCACCAGACTCCTCTACCTCCACCAGACTCCTATACCCTCCACCAGACTCCTCTACCTCCACCAGACTCCTCTACACTCCACCAGACTCCTCTACCCTCCATCAGACTCCTCTACCCTCTAGCAACCTCCTATACCCTCCACCAGACTCCTCTACCCCCACCAGACTCCTATAGCCTCATCAAACTCCTATACCCTCCACCAGACTCCTCTCCCTCCACCAGACTCCTATACCCTCCACCAGACTCCTCTACCTCCACCAGACTCCTATAGCCCCATCAGACTCCTATACCCTCCACCAGACTCCTCTACCCTCCACCAGACTCCTCTAGCCTCCATCAGACTCCTCTACCCTCCACCAGACTCCTATAGCCCCATCAGACTCCTATACCCTCCACCAGACTCCTCTACCCTCCACCAGACTCCTCTAGCCTCCATCAGACTCCTCTACCCTCCACCAGACTCCTCTACCCTCCATCAGACTCCTCTACCCTCTATCAGACTCCTATACCCTCCATCAGACTCCTCTACCCTCCACCAGACTCCTATACCCTCCACCAGACTCCTCTACCCCATCAGACTCCTCTACCCTCCACAAGACTCCTCTACCCTCCATCAGACTCCTCTACCCTCCACCAGACTCCTCTACCCTCTGCCAGACTCCTCTACCCTCTGCCAGACTCCTCTACCCTCTGCCAGACTCCTCTACCCTCCATCAGACTCCTCTACCCTCTGCCAGACTCCTCTTCCCTCTGCCAGACTCCTCTACCCTCCACCCGACTCCTCTACCCTCCACCAGACTCCTCTACCCTCCACCAAACTCCTCTACCCCATCAGACTCCTCTACCCTACACCAGACTCCTCTAGCCTCCATCAGACTCCTCTACCCCATCAGACTCCTCTACCCTCCATCAGACTCCTCTTCCCTCCATCAGACTCCTCTACCCTCCACCAGACTCCTCTACCCTCCACAAGACTCCTCTACCCTCCATCAGACTCCTATACCCTCCACCAGACTCCTCTACCTCCACCAGACTCCTCTACCCTCCACCAGAATCCTCTACCCTCCATCAGACTCCTCTACCCTCCACCAGACTCCTCTACCCTCCACAAGACTCCTCTACCCTCCATCAGACTCCTATACCCTCCACCAGACTCCTCTACCTCCACCAGACTCCTCTACCCTCCACCAGAATCCTCTACCCTCCATCAGACTCCTCTACCTCCACCAGACTCCTATACCCTCCACCAGACTCCTCTACCTCCACCAGACTCCTCTACACTCCACCAGACTCCTCTACCCTCCATCAGACTCCTCTTTCCTCTAGCAACCTCCTATACCCTCCACCAGACTCCTCTACCTCCACCAGACTCCTATAGCCCCATCAGACTCCTATACCCTCCACCAGACTCCTCTACCCTCCACCAGACTCCTCTAGCCTCCATCAGACTCCTCTACCCTCCACCAGACTCCTCTACCCTCCATCAGACTCCTCTACCCTCTATCAGACTCCTATACCCTCCGCCAGACTCCTCTACCCTCCATCAGACTCCTATACCCTCCACCAGACTCCTCTACCTCCACCAGACTCCTCTACCCTCCACCAGAATCCTCTACCCTCCATCAGACTCCTCTACCCTCCACCAGACTCCTCTACCCTCCATCACTCATCTACCTCCACCAGACTCCTATACCCTCCACCAGACTCCTATACCCTCCATCAGACTCCTCTACCCTCCACCAGACTCCTCTACCCTCCTCCAGACTCCTATACCCTCCACCAGACTCATATACCCTCCACCAGACTCCTCTACCCTCCACCAGACTCCTCTACCCCATCAGACACCTCTACCCTCCATCAGACTCCTCTACCCTCCATCAGACTCCTCTACCCTCCACCAGACTCCTCTACCCTCTGCCAGACTCCTCTACCCTCTGCCAGACTCCTCTACCTGCCAGACTCCTCTACCCTCTGCCAGACTCCTCTACCCTCTGCCAGACTCCTCTACCCTCCATCAGACTCCTCTACCCTCTGCCAGACTCCTCTTCCCTCTGCCAGACTCCTCTACCCTCCACCAGACTCCTCTACCCTCCACCAGACTCCTCTACCCTCCACCAAACTCCTCTACCCCATCAGACTCCTCTACCCTACACCAGACTCCTCTAGCCTCCATCAGACTCCTCTACCCCATCAGACTCCTCTACCCTCCATCAGACTCCTCTTCCCTCCATCAGACTCCTCTACCCTCCACCAGACTCCTCTACCCTCCACAAGACTCCTCTACCCTCCATCAGACTCCTATACCCTCCACCAGACTCCTCTACCTCCACCAGACTCCTCTACCCTCCACCAGAATCCTCTACCCTCCATCAGACTCCTCTACCCTCCACCAGACTCCTCTACCCTCCATCACTCATCTACCTCCACCAGACTCCTATACCCTCCACCAGACTCCTATACCCTCCACCAGACTCCTCTACCCTCCACCAGACTCCTCTACCCCATCAGACACCTCTACCCTCCATCAGACTCCTCTACCCTCCATCAGACTCCTCTACCCTCCACCAGACTCCTCTACCCTCTGCCAGACTCCTCTACCTTCTGCCAGACTCCTCTACCCTCTGCCAGACTCCTCTACCCTCCATCAGACTCCTCTACCCTCTGCCAGATTCCTCTAACCTCTGCCAGACTCCTCTACCCTCCACCAGACTCCTCTACCCTCCACCAGACTCCTCTACCCTCCACCAAACTCCTCTACCCCATCAGACTCCTCTACCCTACACCAGACTCCTCTAGCCTCCATCAGACTCCTCTACCCCATCAGACTCCTCTACCCTCCATCAGACTCCTCTTCCCTCCATCAGACTCCTCTACCCTCCACCAGACTCCTCTACCCTCCACAAGACTCCTCTACCCTCCGCCAGACTCCTATACCCTCCATCAGTCTCAGGTTCCCCCTGGCTTCAACCCCCATCAGCTGGTTCCCCCTGGCTTCAATCCCATCAGCCACCCTGCCTGGAGGAGAGGTTCCCCCTGGCTCCAACCCCCCTTCAGCTGGTTCCCTCTGGCTTCAACCCCCATCAGCTGGTTCCCTCTGGCTACAACCCCCCATGAGGGTGGCTGGAGTGTTGGCTGGAGGAGTGTTGCCGGCTGGAGGAGTGTTGCAGGCTGGAGGAGTGTTCCCCTGGCTGGAGGAGTGTTGCCCCTTGCTGAGGGAGTGTTGCCCCTGCCTGGAGGAGTTTTCCCCTGCCTGGAGGATTGTTCCCCTGCCTGGAGGAGTGTTCCCCTGGCTGGAGGAGTGTTCCCCTGCCTGGAGGAGTAGTCCCCCTGCCTGGAGGAGTGTTGCTCCTGCCTGGAGGAGTATTGCCCTGGCTGCAGGAGTGGTCCCCCTGCCTGGAAGAGTTTCCCCCTGGCTGGAGGAGTGTTCCCCTGGCTGGATGAGTGGTCCCCTGGCTGGAGGAGTGTTCCCCTTAAGGGAGGAGTGTTCCCCTGGCTGGAGGAGTGTTCCCTCTGCCTGGAGGAGTGTTCCCCCTGAATGGAGGGGTGTTCCCCTTGCCTGGAAGAGTGTTCCCCCCTGAATGGAGGAGTGGTCCCCCTGCCTGGAGGAGTGTTGCCCAAGCCTGGAGGAGTGGTCCCCCTTCCTGGAGGAGTGTTCCCCCTGAATGGAGGAGTGGTCCCCCTGCCTGGAGGAGTGTTGCCTCTGGCTGCAGGAGTTGAAACCCTAGCCTGGAGGAGTGTTCCCCCTGGCTGGAAGAGTGTCCACCTGCCTGGAGGAGTGTTGCCCCTGAATGGAGGGGTGTTCCCCTTGCCTGGAAGAGTGTTCCCCCCTGAATGGAGGAGTGGTCCCCCTGCCTGGAGGAGTGTTGCCCAAGCCTGGAGGAGTGGTCCCCCTTCCTGGAGGAGTGTTCCCCCTGAATGGAGGAGTGGTCCCCCTGCCTGGAGGAGTGTTGCCCCTGGCTGCAGGAGTGAAGCCCCAGGCTGGAGGAGTGTTCCCCCTGGCTGGAAGAGTGTTCCCCTGGCTGGAGGAGTGATCCCGTTAAGGGAGGAGTGTTCCCCTGGCTGGAGGAGTGGTCCCCCTGCCTGGAGGAGTGTTGCCCCTGCCTGGAGGAGTGTTGCCCCTGCCTGGAGGAGTGTTGCCCCTGAATGGAGGAGTGTTCCCCCTGCCTGGAGGAGTGTTGCCCCTGGCTGGAGGAGTGTTTCCCCTGCCTGGAGTAGTGTTCCCCCTGGCTGGAGGAGTGTTCCCCCTGAGTGGAGGAGTGATCCCCCTGCCTGGAAGAGTGTCCCCCCGGCTGGAGGAGTGGTCCCTATGCCTGGAGGAGTGTTGCCCTGGCTGGAGGAGTGGTCCCCCTGCCTGGAAGAGTGTCCCCCTGGCTGGAGGACTGTTCCCCTGGCTGAAGGAGTGGGCTGGTGGAGGACTGGAGGAGAGACTCGGCTGGAGGAGGAAATGGGGGAGAAACGGGGCTGGTGGAGGACAGGGGGAGAGACGGGGCTGGTGGAGGACAGGGGGCTGGTGGAGGACTGGGGGAGAGACTGGGCTGGTGGAGGACAGGGGGAGAAACGGGGCTGGTGGAGGACAGGGGGAGAGACGGGGCTGGTGGAGGACAGGGGGCTGGTGGAGGACTGGGGGAGAGACAGGGCTGATGGAGGACTGGGGGAGAGACTGGGCTGCTGGAGGACTGGGGGAGAGACTGGGCTGGTGGAGGACTGGGGGAGAGACTGGGCTGGTGGAGGACTGGGGGAGAGACGGGGCTGGTGGAGGACAGGGGGAGAGACGGGGCTGGTGGAGGACTGGGGGAGAGACTGGGCTGGTGTAGGACAGGGGGAGAAACGGGCCTGGTGGAGGACTGGGGGAGAGACTCGGCTGGAGGACTGGGGGAGAGACTGGGCTGGAGGACTGGGGGAGAGACTGGGCTGGTGGAGGACTGGGGGAGAGACTGGGCTGGTGGAGCACTGGGGGAGAGACTGGGCTGGAGAACTGGGGGAGAGACTGGGCTGGAGGACTGGGGGAGAGACTGGGCTGGAGGACTGGGGGAGAGACTGGGCTGGTGGAGGACAGGGGGAGAGACTGGGCTGGTGCAGGACTGGGGGAGAGACTGGGCTGGAGGACTGGGGGAGAGACTGGGCTGGTGGAGGACTGGGGGAGAGACTGGGCTGGAGGACTGGGGGAGAGACTGGGCTGGAGGACTGGGGGAGAGACTGGGCTGGTGGAGGACTGGGGGAGAGACGGGGCTGGTGGAGGACTGGGAGAGAGACTGGGCTGGTGGAGGACTGGGGGAGAGACTGGGCTGATGGAGAACTGGGGGAGAGACTGGGCTGGTGGAGGACTGGGGGCTAGTGGAGGACAGGGGGAGAAACGGGGCTGGTGGAGGACGGGGAGAGACGGGGCTGGTGGAGGACTGGGGGAGAGACTGGGCTGGTGGAGAGACTGGGCTGGTGGAGGACTGGGGGAGAAACAGGGCTGGTGGAGGACTGGGGGAGAAATGGGGCTGGTGGAGGACTTGGGGAGACTGGGCTGGAGGACTGGGGGAGAGACTGGGCTGGTGGAGGACTGGGGGAGAAACTGGGCTGGTGGAGCACAGGGGGATAGACTGGGCTGGAGGACTGGGGGAGAGACTGGGCTGGAGGACTGGGGGAGAGACTGGGCTGGAGGACTAGGGGAGAGACTGGGAATGTTGCCCCTGCCTGGAGGAGTGTTGCCCCTGCCTGGAGGAGTGTTGCCCCTGCCTGGAGGAGTGTTGCCCCTGAATGGAGGAGTGTTCCCCCTGCCTGGAGTAGTGTTCCCCCTGGCTGGAGGAGTGTTCCCCCTGAGTGGAGGAGTGATCTCCCTGCCTGGAAGAGTGTCCCCCTGCCTGGAAGAGTGTCCCCCTGGCTGGAGGACTGTTCCCCTGAATGAAGGAGTGGTCCTGTTAAGGGAGGAGTGTTCCCCTGGCTGGAGGAGTGGTCCCCCTGCCTGGAAGAGTGTCCCCCCGGCTGGAGGAGTGTTCCCCTGGCTGGAGGAGTGATCCCGTTAAGGGAGGAGTGGTCCCCTGGCTGGAGGAGTGGTCCCCTGGCTGGAGGAGTGGTCCCCCTGCCTGGAAGAGTGTCCCCCCGGCTGGAGGAGTGTTCCCCTGGCTGGAGGAGTGATCCCGTTAAGGGAGGAGTGGTCCCCTGGCTGGAGGAGTGTTCCCCCTGCCTGGAGGAGTGTTCCCCCTGAATGGAGGAGTGTTCCCCCTGAATGGAGGGGTGTTCCCCCTGCCTGGAAGAGTGTTCCCCCCGGCTGGAGGAGTCTTCCCCCCTGAATGGAGGAGTGATCCCCCTGCCTGGAAGAGTGTCCCCCCGGCTGGAGGAGTGTTCCCTATGCCTGGAGGAGTGTTGCCCTGGCTGGAGGAGTGGTCCCCCTGCCTGGAAGAGTGTCCCCCTGGCTGGAGGACTGTTCCCCTGGCCTAAGGAGTGGTCCTGTTAAGGGAGGAGTGTTCCCCTGGCTGGAGGAGTGGTCCCCCTGCCTGGAAGAGTGTCCCCCCGGCTGGAGGAGTGTTCCCCTGGCTGGAGGAGTGATCCCCCTGAATGGAGGAGTGTTGCCCTGGCTGGAGGAGTGTTCCCCCTGAATGGAGGAGTGTTGCCCTGGCTGGAGGAGTGGTCCCCCTGCCTGGAGGAGTGTTGCCCCTGCCTGGAGGAGTGTTGCCCCTGGCTGGAGGAGTGTTCCCCCTGAATGGAGGAGTGTTGCCCTGGCTGGAGGAGTGTTCCCCCTGAATGGAGGAGTGTTGCCCTGGCTGGAGGAGTGGTCCCCCTGCCTGGAGGAGTGTTGCCCTGGCTGGAGGAGTGGTCCCCCTGCCTGGAAGAGTGTCCCCCTGCCTGGAGGAGTGTTGCCCTGGCTGGAGGAGTGGTCCCCCTGCCTGGAGGAGTGTTGCCCTGGCTGGAGGAGTGGTCCCCCTGCCTGGAAGAGTGTCCCCCCGGCTGGAGGAGTGTTGCCCTGGCTGGAGGAGTGGTCCCCCTGCCTGGAAGAGTGTCCCCCTGTCTGGAGGAGTGTTCCCCTGGCTGGAGGAGTGATCCCGTTAAGGGAGGAGTGTTCCCCTGGCTGGAGGAGTGGTCCCCCTGCCTGGAGGAGTGTTGCCCCTGCCTGGAGGAGTGTTGCCCCTGCCTGGAGGAGTGTTGCCCCTGAATGGAGGAGTGTTCCCCCTGCCTGGAGGAGTGTTGCCCCTGGCTGGAGGAGTGTTTCCCCTGCCTGGAGTAGTGTTCCCCCTGGCTGGAGGAGTGTTCCCCTGAGTGGAGGAGTGATCCCCCTGCCTGGAAGAGTGTCCCCCCGGCTGGAGGAGTGGTCCCTATGCCTGGAGGAGTGTTGCCCTGGCTGGAGGAGTGGTCCCCCTGCCTGGAAGAGTGTCCCCCTGGCTGGAGGACTGTTCCCCTGGCTGAAGGAGTGGGCTGGTGGAGGACTGGAGGAGAGACTCGGCTGGAGGAGGACTGGGGGAGAAACGGGGCTGGTGGAGGACAGGGGGAGAGACGGGGCTGGTGGAGGACAGGGGGCTGGTGGAGGACTGGGGGAGAGACTGGGCTGGTGGAGGACAGGGGGAGAAACGGGGCTGGTGGAGGACAGGGGGAGAGACGGGGCTGGTGGAGGACAGGGGGCTGGTGGAGGACTGGGGGAGAGACTGGGCTGGTGGAGGACTGGGGGAGAGACTGGGCTGGTGGAGGACTGGGGGAGAGACGGGGCTGGTGGAGGACTGGGGGAGAGACTGGGCTGGTGTAGGACAGGGGGCTGGTGGAGGACTGGGGGAGAGACTGGGCTGGTGGAGGACAGGGGGAGAAACGGGGCTGGTGGAGGACAGGGGGAGAGACGGGGCTGGTGGAGGACAGGGGGCTGGTGGAGGACAGGGGGAGAGACTGGGCTGGTGGAGGACTGGGGGAGAGACTGGGCTGGTGGAGGACTGGGGGAGAGACGGGGCTGGTGGAGGACTGGGGGAGAGACTGGGCTGGTGTAGGACAGGGGGAGAAACGGGCCTGGTGGAGGACTGGGGGAGAGACTCGGCTGGAGGACTGGGGGAGAGACTGGGCTGGAGGACTGGGGGAGAGACTGGGCTGGTGGAGGACTGGGGGAGAGACTGGGCTGGTGGAGCACTTGGGGAGAGACTGGGCTGGAGGACTGGGGGAGAGACTGGGCTGGAGGACTGGGGGAGAGACTGGGCTGGAGGACTGGGGGAGAGACTGGGCTGGTGGAGGACAGGGGGAGAGACTGGGCTGGTGCAGGACTGGGGGAGAGACTGGGCTGTAGGACTGGGGGAGAGACTGGGCTGGTGGAGGACTGGTGGAGAGACTGGGCTGGTAGAGGACTGGGGGAGAGACTGGGCTGGAGGACTGGGGGAGAGACTGGGCTGGAGGACTGGGGGAGAGACTGGGCTGGTGGAGGACTGGGGGAGAGACGGGGCTGGTGGAGGACTGGGAGAGAGACTGGGCTGGTGGAGGACTGGGGGAGAGACTGGGCTGATGGAGAACTGGGGGAGAGACTGGGCTGGTGGAGGACTGGGGGCTAGTGGAGGACAGGGGGAGAAACGGGGCTGGTGGAGGACGGGGAGAGACGGGGCTGGTGGAGGACTGGTGGAGGACTGGGGACTAGCGGAGGACAGGGGGAGAGAATGGGCTGTTGGAGGACTGGGGGAGAGACTGGGCTGGTGGAGAGACTGGGCTGGTGGAGGACTGGGGGAGAAACAGGGCTGGTGGAGGACTGGGGGAGAAATGGGGCTGGTGGAGGACTTGGGGAGACTGGGCTGGAGGACTGGGGGAGAGACTGGGCTGGTGGAGGACTGGGGGAGAAACTGGGCTGGTGGAGCACAGGGGGAGAGACTGGGCTGGAGGACTGGGGGAGAGACTGGGCTGGAGGACTGGGGGAGAGACTGGGCTGGAGGACTAGGGGAGAGACTGGGAATGTTGCCCCTGCCTGGAGGAGTGTTGCCCCTGCCTGGAGGAGTGGTCCCCCTGCCTGGAGTAGTGTTCCCCCTGGCTGGAGGAGTGTTCCCCCTGAGTGGAGGAGTGATCTCCCTGCCTGGAAGAGTGTCCCCCCGGCTGGAGGAGTGGTCCCTATGCCTGGAGGAGTGATGCCCTGGCTGGAGGAGTGGTCCCCCTGCCTGGAAGAGTGTCCCCCTGGCTGGAGGACTGTTCCCCTGGCTGAAGGAGTGGTCCTGTTAAGGGAGGAGTGTTCCCCTGGCTGGAGGAGTGGTCCCCCTGCCTGGAAGAGTGTCCCCCCGGCTGGAGGAGTGTTCCCCTGGCTGGAGGAGTGATCCCGTTAAGGGAGGAGTGGTCCCCTGGCTTGAGGAGTGTTCCCCCTGCCTGGAGGAGTGTTCCCCCTGAATGGAGGAGTGTTCCCCCTGAATGGAGGGGTGTTCCCCCTGCCTGGAAGAGTGTTCCCCCCGGCTGGAGGAGTCTTCCCCCCTGAATGGAGGAGTGATCCCCCTGCCTGGAAGAGTGTCCCCCCGGCTGGAGGAGTGTTCCCTATGCCTGGAGGAGTGTTGCCCTGGCTGGAGGAGTGGTCCCCCTGCCTGGAAGAGTGTCCCCCTGGCTGGAGGACTGTTCCCCTGGCCTAAGGAGTGGTCCTGTTAAGGGAGGAGTGTTCCCCTGGCTGGAGGAGTGGTCCCCCTGCCTGGAAGAGTGTCCCCCCGGCTGGAGGAGTGTTCCCCTGGCTGGAGGAGTGATCCCGTTAAGGGAGGAGTGTTCCCCTGGCTGGAGGAGTGGTCCCCCTGCCTGGAGGAGTGTTGCTCCTGCCTGGAGGAGTGTTGCCCCTGGCTGGAGGAGTGTTCCCCCTGAATGGAGGAGTGTTGCCCTGGCTGGAGGAGTGGTCCCCCTGCCTGGAGGAGTGTTGCCCTGGCTGGAGGAGTGGTCCCCCTGCCTGGAGGAGTGTTGCCCTGGCTGGAGGAGTGGTCCCCCTGCCTGGAAGAGTGTCCCCCCGGCTGGAGGAGTGTTGCCCTGGCTGGAGGAGTGGTCCCCCTGCCTGGAAGAGTGTCCCCCTGTCTGGAGGAGTGTTCCCCTGGCTGGAGGAGTGATCCCGTTAAGGGAGGAGTGTTCCCCTGGCTGGAGGAGTGGTCCCCCTGCCTGGAGGAGTGTTGCCCCTGCCTGGAGGAGTGTTGCCCCTGCCTGGAGGAGTGTTGCCCCTGAATGGAGGAGTGTTCCCCCTGCCTGGAGGAGTGTTGCCCCTGGCTGGAGGAGTGTTTCCCCTGCCTGGAGTAGTGTTCCCCCTGGCTGGAGGAGTGTTCCCCCTGAGTGGAGGAGTGATCCCCCTGCCTGGAAGAGTGTCCCCCCGGCTGGAGGAGTGGTCCCTATGCCTGGAGGAGTGTTGCTCTGGCTGGAGGAGTGGTCCCCCTGCCTGGAAGAGTGTCCCCCTGGCTGGAGGACTGTTCCCCTGGCTGAAGGAGTGGGCTGGTGGAGGACTGGAGGAGAGACTCGGCTAGAGGAGGACTGGGGGAGAAACGGGGCTGGTGGAGGACAGGGGGAGAGACGGGGCTGGTGGAGGACAGGGGGCTGGTGGAGGACTGGGGGAGAGACTGGGCTGGTGGAGGACAGGGGGAGAAACGGGGCTGGTGGAGGACAGGGGGAGAGACGGGGCTGGTGGAGGACAGGGGGCTGGTGGAGGACTGGGGGAGAGACAGGGCTGATGGAGGACTGGGGGAGAGACTGGGCTGCTGGAGGACTGGGGGAGAGACTGGGCTGGTGGAGGACTGGGGGAGAGACTGGGCTGGTGGAGGACTGGGGGAGAGACGGGGCTGGTGGAGGACAGGGGGAGAGACGGGGCTGGTGGAGGACTGGGGGAGAGACTGGGCTGGTGTAGGACAGGGGGAGAAACGGGTCTGGTGGAGGACTGGGGGAGAGACTCGGCTGGAGGACTGGGGGAGAGACTGGGCTGGAGGACTGGGGGAGAGACTGGGCTGGTGGAGGACTGGGGGAGAGACTGGGCTGGTGGAGCACTGGGGGAGAGACTGGGCTGGAGGACTGGGGGAGAGACTGGGCTGGAGGACTGGGGGAGAGACTGGGCTGGTGCAGGACTGGGGGAGAGACTGGGCTGGAGGACTGGGGGAGAGACTGGGCTGGTGGAGGGCTGGAGGAGTGATCCCGTTAAGGGAGGAGTGTTCCCCTGGCTGGAGGAGTGGTCCCCCTGCCTGAAGTAGTGTTGCCCCTGCCTGGAGGAGTGTTGCCCCTGGCTGGAGGAGTGTTCCCCCTGAATGGAGGAGTGGTCCCCCTGCCTGGAGGAGTGTTGCCCCTGCCTGGAGGAGTATTGCCCCTGCCTGGAGGAGTGTTGCCCCTGAATGGAGGAGTGGTCCCCCTGAATGGTGGAGTGTTCCCCCTGGCTGAAGGAGTGGTCCCGTTAAGGGAGGAGTGTTGACCTGGCTGGAGGAGTGGTCCCCCTGCCTGGAAGAGTGTCCCCCTGGCTGGAGGACTGTTCCCCTGGCTGAAGGAGTGGTCCTGTTAAGGGAGGAGTGTTCCCCTGGCTGGAGGAGTGGTCCCCCTGCCTGGAAGAGTGTCCCCCCGGCTGGAGGAGTGTTCCCCTGGCTGGAGGAGTGATCCCGTTAAGGGAGGAGTGGTCCCCTGGCTGGAGGAGTGTTCCCCCTGCCTGGAGGAGTGTTCCCCCTGAATGGAGGAGTGTTCCCCCTGAATGGAGGGGTGTTCCCCCTGCCTGGAAGAGTGTTCCCCCCGGCTGGAGGAGTCTTCCCCCCTGAATGGAGGAGTGATCCCCCTGCCTGGAAGAGTGTCCCCCCGGCTGGAGGAGTGTTCCCTATGCCTGGAGGAGTGTTGCCCTGGCTGGAGGAGTGGTCCCCCTGCCTGGAAGAGTGTCCCCCTGGCTGGAGGACTGTTCCCCTGGCCTAAGGAGTGGTCCTGTTAAGGGAGGAGTGTTCCCCTGGCTGGAGGAGTGGTCCCCCTGCCTGGAAGAGTGTCCCCCCGGCTGGAGGAGTGTTCCCCTGGCTGGAGGAGTGATCCCGTTAAGGGAGGAGTGTTCCCCTGGCTGGAGGAGTGGTCCCCCTGCCTGGAGGAGTGTTGCTCCTGCCTGGAGGAGTGTTGCCCCTGGCTGGAGGAGTGTTCCCCCTGAATGGAGGAGTGTTGCCCTGGCTGGAGGAGTGGTCCCCCTGCCTGGAGGAGTGTTGCCCTGGCTGGAGGAGTGGTCCCCCTGCCTGGAGGAGTGTTGCCCTGGCTGGAGGAGTGGTCCCCCTGCCTGGAAGAGTGTCCCCCCGGCTGGAGGAGTGTTGCCCTGGCTGGAGGAGTGGTCCCCCTGCCTGGAAGAGTGTCCCCCTGTCTGGAGGAGTGTTCCCCTGGCTGGAGGAGTGATCCCGTTAAGGGAGGAGTGTTCCCCTGGCTGGAGGAGTGGTCCCCCTGCCTGGAGGAGTGTTGCCCCTGCCTGGAGGAGTGTTGCCCCTGCCTGGAGGAGTGTTGCCCCTGAATGGAAGAGTGTTCCCCCTGCCTGGAGGAGTGTTGCCCCTGCCTGGAGGAGTGTTGCCCCTGAATGGAGGAGTGTTCCCCCTGCCTGGAGGAGTGTTGCCCCTGGCTGGAGGAGTGTTTCCCCTGCCTGGAGTAGTGTTCCCCCTGGCTGGAGGAGTGTTCCCCCTGAGTGGAGGAGTGATCCCCCTGCCTGGAAGAGTGTCCCCCCGGCTGGAGGAGTGGTCCCTATGCCTGGAGGAGTGTTGCTCTGGCTGGAGGAGTGGTCCCCCTGCCTGGAAGAGTGTCCCCCTGGCTGGAGGACTGTTCCCCTGGCTGAAGGAGTGGGCTGGTGGAGGACTGGAGGAGAGACTCGGCTAGAGGAGGACTGGGGGAGAAACGGGGCTGGTGGAGGACAGGGGGAGAGACGGGGCTGGTGGAGGACAGGGGGCTGGTGGAGGACTGGGGGAGAGACTGGGCTGGTGGAGGACAGGGGGAGAAACGGGGCTGGTGGAGGACAGGGGGAGAGACGGGGCTGGTGGAGGACAGGGGGCTGGTGGAGGACTGGGGGAGAGACAGGGCTGATGGAGGACTGGGGGAGAGACTGGGCTGCTGGAGGACTGGGGGAGAGACTGGGCTGGTGGAGGACTGGGGGAGAGACTGGGCTGGTGGAGGACTGGGGGAGAGACGGGGCTGGTGGAGGACAGGGGGAGAGACGGGGCTGGTGGAGGACTGGGGGAGAGACTGGGCTGGTGTAGGACAGGGGGAGAAACGGGTCTGGTGGAGGACTGGGGGAGAGACTCGGCTGGAGGACTGGGGGAGAGACTGGGCTGGAGGACTGGGGGAGAGACTGGGCTGGTGGAGGACTGGGGGAGAGACTGGGCTGGTGGAGCACTGGGGGAGAGACTGGGCTGGAGGACTGGGGGAGAGACTGGGCTGGAGGACTGGGGGAGAGACTGGGCTGGAGGACTGGGGGAGAGACTGGGCTGGTGCAGGACTGGGGGAGAGACTGGGCTGGAGGACTGGGGGAGAGACTGGGCTGGTGGAGGGCTGGAGGAGTGATCCCGTTAAGGGAGGAGTGTTCCCCTGGCTGGAGGAGTGGTCCCCCTGCCTGAAGTAGTGTTGCCCCTGCCTGGAGGAGTGTTGCCCCTGGCTGGAGGAGTGTTCCCCCTGAATGGAGGAGTGGTCCCCCTGCCTGGAGGAGTGTTGCCCCTGCCTGGAGGAGTGGGCTGGTGGAGGACTGGAGGAGAGACTCGGCTAGAGGAGGACTGGGGGAGAAACGGGGCTGGTGGAGGACAGGGGGAGAGACGGGGCTGGTGGAGGACAGGGGGCTGGTGGAGGACTGGGGGAGAGACTGGGCTGGTGGAGGACAGGGGGAGAAACGGGGCTGGTGGAGGACAGGGGGAGAGACGGGGCTGGTGGAGGACAGGGGGCTGGTGGAGGACTGGGGGAGAGACAGGGCTGATGGAGGACTGGGGGAGAGACTGGGCTGCTGGAGGACTGGGGGAGAGACTGGGCTGGTGGAGGACTGGGGGAGAGACTGGGCTGGTGGAGGACTGGGGGAGAGACGGGGCTGGTGGAGGACAGGGGGAGAGACGGGGCTGGTGGAGGACTGGGGGAGAGACTGGGCTGGTGTAGGACAGTGGGAGAAACGGGTCTGGTGGAGGACTGGGGGAGAGACTCGGCTGGAGGACTGGGGGAGAGACTGGGCTGGAGGACTGGGGGAGAGACTGGGCTGGTGGAGGACTGGGGGAGAGACTGGGCTGGTGGAGCACTGGGGGAGAGACTGGGCTGGAGGACTGGGGGAGAGACTGGGCTGGAGGACTGGGGGAGAGACTGGGCTGGAGGACTGGGGGAGAGACTGGGCTGGTGCAGGACTGGGGGAGAGACTGGGCTGGAGGACTGGGGGAGAGACTGGGCTGGTGGAGGGCTGGAGGAGTGATCCCGTTAAGGGAGGAGTGTTCCCCTGGCTGGAGGAGTGGTCCCCCTGCCTGAAGTAGTGTTGCCCCTGCCTGGAGGAGTGTTGCCCCTGGCTGGAGGAGTGTTCCCCCTGAATGGAGGAGTGGTCCCCCTGCCTGGAGGAGTGTTGCCCCTGCCTGGAGGAGTGTTGCCCCTGCCTGGAGGAGTATTGCCCCTGCCTGGAGGAGTGTTGCCCCTGAATGGAGGAGTGGCCCCCCTGAATGGTGGAGTGTTCCCCCTGGCTGAAGGAGTGGTCCCGTTAAGGGAGGAGTGTTGACCTGGCTGGAGGAGTGGTCCCCCTGCCTGGAAGAGTGTCCCCCTGGCTGGAGGAGTGGTCCCCCTGCCTGGAGGAGTGTTGCCCCTGCCTGGAGGAGTGTTGCCCCTGATTGGAGGAGTGGCCCCCCTGAATGGTGGAGTGTTCCCCCTGGCTGAAGGAGTGGTCCCGTTAAGGGAGGAGTGTTGACCTGGCTGGAGGAGTGTTCCCCTGCCTGGAAGAGTGTCCCCCTGGCTGGAGGAGTGGTCCCCCTAACTGGAGGAGTGTTGCCCCTGCCTGGAGGAGTGGTCCCCCTGCCTGGAGGAGTGTTGCCCCTGCCTGGAGGAGTGTTGCCTGTGCCTGGAGGAGTGTTGCCCCTGTCTGGAGGAGTGTTCCCCCTGAATGGAGGAGTGGTCCCCCTGCCTGGAAGAGTGTTGCCCCTGGCTGGAGGAGTGTTGCCCCAGCCTGGAGGAGTGTTCCCCCTGCCTGGAGGAGTGTTCACCCTGAATGGAGCAGTGTTCCCCCTGGCTGGAGGAGTGATCCCCTGGCTGAAGGAGTGGTCCCGTTAAGGGAGGAGTGTTGCCCTGGCTGGAGGAATGGTCCCCCTGCCTGGAAGAGTGTTCCCCCTGAATGGAGGAGTGTTCCTCCTGGCTGGAGGAGTGTTGCCCCTGCCTGGAGGAGTGTTGCCCCTGCCTGGAGGAGTGTTCCCCCTGAATGGAGGAGTGTTCCCCCTGGCTGGAGGAGTGATCCCCTGGCTGAAGGAGTGGTCCCGTTAAGGGAGGAGTGTTGCCCTGGCTGGAGGAGTGGTCCCCCTGCCTGGAAGAGTGTCCCCATGGCTGGAGGAGTGTTCCCCTGGCTGGAGGAGTGGTCCCCCTGCCTGGAGGAGTGTTGCCCGTGCCTGGAGGAGTGTTGCCCCTGTCTGGAGGAGTGTTCCCCCTGAATGGAGGAGTGGTCCCCCTGCCTGGAAGAGTGTTGCCCCTGGCTGGAGGAGTGTTGCCCCAGCCTGGAGGAGTGTTCCCCCTGCCTGGAGGAGTGTTCCCCCTGAACGGAGGAGTGTTCCCCTGGCTGGAGGAGTGATCTCCTGGCTGAAGGAGTGGTCCCGTTAAGGGAGGAGTGTTGCCCTGGCTGGAGGAGTGGTCCCCCTGCCTGGAAGAGTGTCCCCCTGGCTGGAGGACTGTTCCCCTGGCTGAAGGAGTGGGCTGGTGGAGGACTGGAGGAGAGACTCGGCTAGAGGAGGACTGGGGGAGAAACGGGGCTGGTGGAGGACAGGGGGAGAGACGGGGCTGGTGGAGGACAGGGGGCTGGTGGAGGACTGGGGGAGAGACTGGGCTGGTGGAGGACAGGGGGAGAAACGGGGCTGGTGGAGGACAGGGGGAGAGACGGGGCTGGTGGAGGACAGGGGGCTGGTGGAGGACTGGGGGAGAGACAGGGCTGATGGAGGACTGGGGGAGAGACTGGGCTGCTGGAGGACTGGGGGAGAGACTGGGCTGGTGGAGGACTGGGGGAGAGACTGGGCTGGTGGAGGACTGGGGGAGAGACGGGGCTGGTGGAGGACAGGGGGAGAGACGGGGCTGGTGGAGGACTGGGGGAGAGACTGGGCTGGTGTAGGACAGGGGGAGAAACGGGTCTGGTGGAGGACTGGGGGAGAGACTCGGCTGGAGGACTGGGGGAGAGACTGGGCTGGAGGACTGGGGGAGAGACTGGGCTGGTGGAGGACTGGGGGAGAGACTGGGCTGGTGGAGCACTGGGGGAGAGACTGGGCTGGAGGACTGGGGGAGAGACTGGGCTGGAGGACTGGGGGAGAGACTGGGCTGGAGGACTGGGGGAGAGACTGGGCTGGTGCAGGACTGGGGGAGAGACTGGGCTGGAGGACTGGGGGAGAGACTGGGCTGGTGGAGGGCTGGAGGAGTGATCCCGTTAAGGGAGGAGTGTTCCCCTGGCTGGAGGAGTGGTCCCCCTGCCTGAAGTAGTGTTGCCCCTGCCTGGAGGAGTGTTGCCCCTTGCTGGAGGAGTGTTCCCCCTGAATGGAGGAGTGGTCCCCCTGCCTGGAGGAGTGTTGCCCCTGCCTGGAGGAGTGTTGCCCCTGCCTAGAGGAGTATTGCCCCTGCCTGGAGGAGTGTTGCCCCTGGCTGGAGGAGTGTTCCCCCTGAATGGAGGAGTGGTCCCCCTGAATGGTGGAGTGTTCCCCCTGGCTGAAGGAGTGGTCCCGTTAAGGGAGGAGTGTTGACCTGGCTGGAGGAGTGGTCCCCCTGCCTGGAAGAGTGTCCCCCTGACTAGAGGAGTGGTCCCCCTGCCTGGAGGAGTGTTGCCCCTGCCTGGAGGAGTGTTGCCCGTGCCTGGAGGAGTGTTGCCGATGTCTGGAGGAGTGTTCCCCCTGAATGGAGGAGTGGTCCCCCTGCCTGGAAGAGTGTTGCCCCTGGCTGGAGGAGTGTTGCCCCAGCCTGGAGGAGTGTTCCCCCTGCCTGGAGGAGTGTTCACCCTGAATGGAGCAGTGTTCCCCCTGGCTGGAGGAGTGATCCCCTGGCTGAAGGAGTGGTCCCGTTAAGGGAGGAGTGTTGCCCTGGCTGGAGGAATGGTCCCCCTGCCTTGAAGAGTGTTCCCCCTGAATGGAGGAGTGTTCCTCCTGGCTGGAGGAGTGTTGCCCCTGCCTGGAGGAGTGTTGCCCCTGCCTGGAGGAGTGTTGCCCCTGCCTGGAGGAGTGTTCCCCCTGAATGGAGGAGTGTTCCCCCTGGCTGGAGGAGTGATCCCCTGGCTGAAGGAGTGGTCCCGTTAAGGGAGGAGTGTTGCCCTGGCTGGAGGAGTGGTCCCCCTGCCTGGAAGAGTGTCCCCATGGCTGGAGGAGTGTTCCCCTGGCTGGAGGAGTGGTCCCCCTGCCTGGAGGAGTGTTGCCCGTGCCTGGAGGAGTGTTGCCCCTGTCTGGAGGAGTGTTCCCCCTGAATGGAGGAGTGGTCCCCCTGCCTGGAAGAGTGTTGCCCCTGGCTGGAGGAGTGTTGCCCCAGCCTGGAGGAGTGTTCCCCCTGCCTGGAGGAGTGTTCCCCCTGAACGGAGGAGTGTTCCCCTGGCTGGAGGAGTGATCTCCTGGCTGAAGGAGTGGTCCCGTTAAGGGAGGAGTGTTGCCCTGGCTGGAGGAGTGGTCCCCCTGCCTGGAAGAGTGTCCCCCTGGCTGGAGGATTGTTCCCCTGTCTGGAGGAGTGGTCCCCCTGCCTGGAAGAGTGTTGCCCCTGCCTGGAAGAGTGTTGCCCAAGCCTGGAGGAGTGTTCCCCCTGTCTGGAGGAGTGTTCCCCCTGAATGGAGGAGTGATCCCCTGGCTGAAGGAGTGGTCCCGTTAAGGGAGGAGTGTTGCCCTGGCTGGAGGAGTGGTCCCCCTGCCTGGAAGAGTGTCCCCCTGGCTGGAGGAGTGTTCCCCTGGCTGAAGGAGTTGTCCCGTTAAGGGAGGAGTGTTCCCCTGGCTGGAGGAGTTGTCCCCCTGCCTGGAGGAGTGTTGCCCCTGCCTGGAGGAGTGTTGCCCCTGCCTGGAGGAGTGTTGCCCCTGCCTGGAGGAGTGTTGCCCCTGGCTGGAGGAGTGTTCCCCCTGAATGGGGGAGTGGTCCCCCTGCCTGGAGGAGTGTTCCCCCTGGCTGGAGGAGTGTTCCCCCTGAATGGAGGAGTGGTCCCCCTGAATGGAGGAGTGTTGCCCCTGGCTGGAGGAGTGTTGCCCCAGCCTGGAGGTGTGTTCCCCCTGCCTGGAGGAGTGTTCCCCTGAATGGAGGAGTGTTCCCCCTGGACGGAGGAGTGATCCTCTGGCTGAAGGAGTGGTCCCGTTAAGGGAGGAGTGTTGCCCTGGCTGGAGGAGTGGTCCCCCTGCCTGGAGGAGTGTTCCCCCTGAATGGAGGAGTGTTCCCCCTGGACGGAGGAGTGATCCCCTGGCTGAAGGAGTGGTCCCGTTAAGGGAGGAGTGTTGCCCTGGCTGGAGGAGTAGTCCCCCTGCCTGGAAGAGTGTCCCCCTGGCTGGAGGAGTGTTCCCCTGGCTGAAGGAGTGGTCCCGTTAAGGGAGCAGTGTTCCCCCTGCCTGGAGGAGTGTTCCCCTGGCTGGAGGAGTGGTCCCCCTGCCTGGAGGAGTTGTCCCCCTGCCTGGAGGAGTGTTGCCCCTGGCTGGAGGAGTGGTCCCCCTGCCTGGAAGAGTGTCCCCCTGTCTGGAGGAGTGTTCCCCTGGCTGGAGGAGTGATCCCGTTACGGGAGGAGTGTTCCCCTGGCTGTAGGAGTGGTCCCCCTTCCTGGAGGAGTGGTCCCCCTGCCTGGAGGAGTGTTCCCCCTGCCTGGAGGAGTGTTCCCCCTGAATGGAGGAGTGTTGCCCTGGCTGGAGGAGTGGTCCCCCTGCCTGGAGGAGTGTTCCCCCTGAATGGAGGAGTGTTCCCCCTGGACGGAGGAGTTATCCTCTGGCTGAAGGAGTGGTCCCGTTAAGGGAGGAGTGTTGCCCTGGCTGGAGGAGTGGTCCCCCTGCCTGGAAGAGTGTCCCCCTGGCTGGAGGAGTGTTCCCCTGGCTGAAGGAGTGGTCCCGTTAAGGGAGGAGTGTTCCCCCTGCCTGGAGGAGTGTTCCCCTGGCTGGAGGAGTGGTCCCCCTGCCTGGAGGAGTTGTCCCCCTGCCTGGAGGAGTGTTGCCCCTGGCTGGAGGAGTGGTCCCCCTGCCTGGAAGAGTGTCCCCCTGTCTGGAGGAGTGTTCCCCTGGCTGGAGGAGTGATCCCGTTACGGGAGGAGTGTTCCCCTGGCTGTAGGAGTGGTCCCCCTTCCTGGAGGAGTGGTCCCCCTGCCTGGAGGAGTGTTGCCCCTGGCTGGAGGAGTTTCCCCCTGGCTGGAGGAGTGTTGCCCCTGGCTGGAGGAGTGATCCCGTTAAGGGAGGAGTGTTCCCCTGGCTGGAGGAGTGGTCCCCCTGCCTGGTGGAGTTGTCCCTCTGCCTGGAGGAGTGTTGCTAATGGCTGGAGGAGTGGTCCCCCTGCCTGGAAGAGTGTCCCCCTGGCTGGAGGAGTGTTCCCCTGGCTGGAGGAGTGATCCCGTTACGGGAGGAGTGTTCCCCTGGCTGTAGGAGTGGTCCCCCTTCCTGGAGGAGTGGTCCCCCTGCCTGGAGGAGTGTTGCCCCTGGCTGGAGGAGTTTCCCCCTGGCTGGAGGAGTGATCCCCTGGCTGAAGGAGTGATCCCGTTAAGGGAGGAGTGTTCCCCTGGCTGGAGGAGTGTTGCCCGTGCCTGGAGGAGTGTTCCCCTGGCTGGAGGAGTGTTGCCCGTGCCTGGAGGAGTGTTGCCCCTGGCTGGAGGAGTGTTCCCCCTGAATGGAGGAGTGGTCCCCCTGCCTGGAAAAGTGTTGCCCCTGGCTGGAGGAGTGTTCCCCCTGAATGGAGGAGTGTCCCCCTGGCTGGAGGAGTGGTCCCCCTGCCTGGAGGGGAGTTGTCCCCCTGCCTGGAGGAGTGTTGCCCCTGGCTGGAGGAGTGGTCCCCCTTCCTGGAAGAGTGTCCCCCTGGCTGGAGGAGTGTTCCCCTGGCTGGAGGAGTGGTCCCCCTGCCTGGAGGAGTGTTGCCCCTGCCTGGAGGAGTGTTGCCCGTGCCTGGAGGAGTGTTGCCCCTGTCTGGAGGAGTGTTCCCCCTGAATGGAGGAGTGGTCCCCCTGCCTGGAAGAGTGTTGCCCCTGGCTGGAGGTGTGTTGCCCCAGCCTGGAGGAGTGTTCCCCCTGCCTGGAGGAGTGTTCCCCCTGAATGGAGGAGTGTTCCCCCTGGCTGGAGGAGTGATCCCCTGGCTGAAGGAGTGGTCCCGTTAAGGGAGGAGTGTTGCCCTGGCTGGAGGAGTGGTCCCCCTGCCTGGAAGAGTGTCCCCCTGGCTGGAGGATTGGTCCCCTGGCTGGAGGAGTGGTCCCCCTGCCTGGAGGAGTGTTGCCCGTGCCTGGAGGAGTGTTGCCCCTGTCTGGAGTAGTGGTCCCCTTGCCTGGAAGAGTGTTGCCCCTGCCTGGAAGAGTGTTGCCCCTGGCTGGAGGATTGTTCCCCCTGGCTGGAGGATTGGTCCCCTGGCTGGAGGAGTGGTCCCCCTGCCTGGAGGAGTGTTGCCCGTGCCTGGAGGAGTGTTGCCCCTGTCTGGAGGAGTGGTCCCCTTGCCTGGAAGAGTGTTGCCCCTGCCTGGAAGAGTGTTGCCCCTGGCTGGAGGATTGTTCCCCCTGGCTGGAGGAGTGTTCCCCCTGAATGGAGGAGTGGTCCCCCTGAATGGAGGAGTGGTCCCCCTGAATGGAGGAGTGGTCCCCCTGCCTGGAGGAGTGTTGCCCCTGGCTGGAGGAGTGTTGCCCAAGCCTGGAGGAGTGTTCCCCCTGTCTGGAGGAGTGTTCCCCCTGAATGGAGGAGTGGTCCCCCTTGCTGGAGGAGTGATCCCCTGGCTGAAGGAGTGGTCCCGTTAAGGGAGGAGTGTTGCCCTGGCTTGAGGAGTGGTCCCCCTGCCTGGAAGAGTGTCCCCCTGGCTGGAGGAGTGTTCCCCTGGCTGAAGGAGTGGTCCCGTTAAGGGAGGAGTGTTCCCTCTGCCTGGAGGAGTGTTCCCCTGGCTGGAGGATTGTTCCCCCTGGCTGGAGGAGTGTTCCCCCTGAATGGAGGAGTGGTCCCCCTGAATGGAGGAGTGGTCCCCCTGCCTGGAGGAGTGTTGCCCCTGGCTGGAGGAGTGTTGCCCAAGCCTGGAGGAGTGTTCCCCCTGTCTGGAGGAGTGTTCCCCCTGAATGGAGGAGTGGTCCCCCTTGCTGGAGGAGTGATCCCCTGGCTGAAGGAGTGGTCCCGTTAAGGGAGGAGTGTTGCCCTGGCTTGAGGAGTGGTCCCCCTGCCTGGAAGAGTGTCCCCCTGGCTGGAGGAGTGTTCCCCTGGCTGAAGGAGTGGTCCCGTTAAGGGAGGAGTGTTCCCTCTGCCTGGAGGAGTGTTCCCCTGGCTGGAGGAGTGGTCCCCCTGCCTGGAGGAGTGTCCCCCTGGCTGGAGGAGTGTTGCCCCTGGCTGGAGGAGTGTTCCCCCTGAATGGAGGAGTGTCCCCCTGGCTGGAGGAGTGGTCCCCCTGCCTGGAGGGGAGTTGTCCCCCTGCCTGGAGGAGTGTTGCCCCTGGCTGGAGGAGTGGTCCCCCTTCCTGGAAGAGTGTCCCCCTGGCTGGAGGAGTGTTCCCCTGGCTGGAGGAGTGGTCCCCCTGCCTGGAGGAGTGTTGCCCCTGCCTGGAGGAGTGTTGCCCGTGCCTGGAGGAGTGTTGCCCCTGTCTGGAGGAGTGTTCCCCCTGAATGGAGGAGTGGTCCCCCTGCCTGGAAGAGTGTTGCCCCTGGCTGGAGGTGTGTTGCCCCAGCCTGGAGGAGTGTTCCCCCTGCCTGGAGGAGTGTTCCCCCTGAATGGAGGAGTGTTCCCCCTGGCTGGAGGAGTGATCCCCTGGCTGAAGGAGTGGTCCCGTTAAGGGAGGAGTGTTGCCCTGGCTGGAGGAGTGGTCCCCCTGCCTGGAAGAGTGTCCCCCTGGCTGGAGGATTGGTCCCCTGGCTGGAGGAGTGGTCCCCCTGCCTGGAGGAGTGTTGCCCGTGCCTGGAGGAGTGTTGCCCCTGTCTGGAGTAGTGGTCCCCTTGCCTGGAAGAGTGTTGCCCCTGCCTGGAAGAGTGTTGCCCCTGGCTGGAGGATTGTTCCCCCTGGCTGGAGGATTGGTCCCCTGGCTGGAGGAGTGGTCCCCCTGCCTGGAGGAGTGTTGCCCGTGCCTGGAGGAGTGTTGCCCCTGTCTGGAGGAGTGGTCCCCTTGCCTGGAAGAGTGTTGCCCCTGCCTGGAAGAGTGTTGCCCCTGGCTGGAGGATTGTTCCCCCTGGCTGGAGGAGTGTTCCCCCTGAATGGAGGAGTGGTCCCCCTGAATGGAGGAGTGGTCCCCCTGAATGGAGGAGTGGTCCCCCTGCCTGGAGGAGTGTTGCCCCTGGCTGGAGGAGTGTTGCCCAAGCCTGGAGGAGTGTTCCCCCTGTCTGGAGGAGTGTTCCCCCTGAATGGAGGAGTGGTCCCCCTTGCTGGAGGAGTGATCCCCTGGCTGAAGGAGTGGTCCCGTTAAGGGAGGAGTGTTGCCCTGGCTTGAGGAGTGGTCCCCCTGCCTGGAAGAGTGTCCCCCTGGCTGGAGGAGTGTTCCCCTGGCTGAAGGAGTGGTCCCGTTAAGGGAGGAGTGTTCCCTCTGCCTGGAGGAGTGTTCCCCTGGCTGGAGGATTGTTCCCCCTGGCTGGAGGAGTGTTCCCCCTGAATGGAGGAGTGGTCCCCCTGAATGGAGGAGTGGTCCCCCTGCCTGGAGGAGTGTTGCCCCTGGCTGGAGGAGTGTTGCCCAAGCCTGGAGGAGTGTTCCCCCTGTCTGGAGGAGTGTTCCCCCTGAATGGAGGAGTGGTCCCCCTTGCTGGAGGAGTGATCCCCTGGCTGAAGGAGTGGTCCCGTTAAGGGAGGAGTGTTGCCCTGGCTTGAGGAGTGGTCCCCCTGCCTGGAAGAGTGTCCCCCTGGCTGGAGGAGTGTTCCCCTGGCTGAAGGAGTGGTCCCGTTAAGGGAGGAGTGTTCCCTCTGCCTGGAGGAGTGTTCCCCTGGCTGGAGGAGTGGTCCCCCTGCCTGGAGGAGTGTCCCCCTGGCTGGAGGAGTGTTCCCCTGGCTGGAGGAGTGATCCCGTTAAGGGAGGAGTGTTCCCCTGGCTGGAGGAGTGTTGCCCGTGCCTGGAGGAGTGTTCCCCTGGCTGGAGGAGTGTTGCCCGTGCCTTGAGGAGTGTTGCCCCTGGCTGGAGGAGTGTTCCCCCTGAATGGAGGAGTGGTCCCCCTGCCTGGAAAAGTGTTGCCCCTGGCTGGAGGAGTGTTCCCCCTGAATGGAGGAGTGGTCCCCCTGGCTGGAGGAGTGTTCCCGTTAAGGGAGGAGTGTTCCCCTGGCTGGAGGAGTGGTCCCCCTGCCTGGAGGGGAGTTGTCCCCCTGCCTGGAGGAGTGTTGCCCCTGGCTGGAGGAGTGGTCCCCCTGCCTGGAAGAGTGTCCCCCTGGCTGAAGGAGTGTTCCCCTGGCTGGAGGAGTGGTCCCCCTGCCTGGAGGAGTGTTGCCCCTGCCTGGAGGAGTGTTGCCCGTGCCTGGAGGAGTGTTGCCCCTGTCTGGAGGAGTGTTCCCCCTGAATGGAGGAGTGGTCCCCCTGCCTGGAAGAGTGTTGCCCCTGGCTGGAGGAGTGTTGCCCCTGGCTGGAGGAGTGTTGCCCCTGGCTGGAGGAGTTTTGCCCCTGGCTGGAGGAGTGTTGCCCCTGGCTGGAGGAGTGTTGCCCCTGGCTGGAGGAGTGTTGCCCCAGCCTGGAGGAGTGTTCCCCCTGAATGGAGGAGTGTTCCCCCTGGCTGGAGGAGTGTTCCCCCTGAATGGAGGAGTGTTCCCCCTGGCTGGAGGAGTGATCCCCTGGCTGAAGGAGTGGTCCCGTTAAGGGAGGAGTGTTGCCCTGGCTGGAGGAGTGGTCCCCCTGCCTGGAAGAGTGTTCCCCCTGAATGGAGGAGTGTTCCCTCTGGCTGGAGGAGTGTTGCCCCTGCCTGGAGGACTGTTGCCCCTGGCTGGAGGAGTGTTCCCCCTGAATGGAGGAGTGTTCCCCCTGAATGGAGGAGTGTTCCCCCTGGCTGGAGGAGTGTTGCCCGTGCCTGGAGGAGTGTTCCCCTGGCTGGAGGAGTGTTGCCCGTGCCTGGAGGAGTGTTGCCCCTGGCTGGAGGAGTGTTTCCCTGAATGGAGGAGTGGTCCCCCTGCCTGGAAAAGTGTTGCCCCTGGCTGGAGGAGTGTTCCCCCTGAATGGAGGAGTGGTCCCCCTGGCTGGAGGAGTGTTCCCGTTAAGGGAGGAGTGTTCCCCTAGCTGGAGGAGTGGTCCCCCTGCCTGGAGGGGACTTGTCCCCCTGCCTGGAGGAGTGTTGCCCCTGGCTGGAGGAGTGGTCCCCCTGAATGGAGGAGTGGTCCCGTTAAGGGAGGAGTGTTCCCTCTGCCTGGAGGAGTGTTCCCCTGGCTGGAGGAGTGGTCCCCCTGCCTGGAGGAGTGTCCCCCTGGCTGGAGGAGTGTTCCCCTGGCTGGAGGAGGGATCCCGTTACGGGAGGAGTGTTCCCCTGGCTGGAGGAGTGTTCCCCCTGAATGGAGGAGTGGTCCTCCTGCCTGGAAAAGTGTTGCCCCTGGCTGGAGGAGTGTTCCCCCTGAATGGAGGAGTGGTCCCCCTGGCTGGAGGAGTGTTCCCGTTAAGGGAGGAGTGTTCCCCTGGCTGGAGGAGTGGTCCCCCTGCCTGGAGGGGAGTTGTCCCCCTGCCTGGAGGAGTGTTGCCCCTGGCTGGAGGAGTGGTCCCCCTGCCTGGAAGAGTGTCCCCCTGGCTGAAGGAGTGTTCCCCTGGCTGGAGGAGTGGTCCCCCTGCCTGGAGGAGTGTTGCCCCTGCCTGGAGGAGTGCTGCCCGTGCCTGGAGGAGTGTTGCCCCTGTCTGGAGGAGTGTTCCCACTGAATGGAGGAGTGGTCCCCCTGCCTGGAAGAGTGTTGCCCCTGGCTGGAGGAGTGTTGCCCCAGCCTGGAGGAGTGTTCCCCCTGCCTGTAGGAGTGTTCCCCCTGAATGGAGGAGTGGTCCCCCTGCCTGGAGGAGTGTTGCCCCTGGCTGGAGGAGTGTTGCCCAAGCCTGGAGGAGTGTTCCCCCTGTCTGGAGGAGTGTTCCCCCTGAATGGAGGAGTGGTCCCCCTGGCTGGAGGAGTGATCCCCTGGCTGAAGGAGTGGTCCCGTTAAGGGAGGAGTGTTGCCCTGGCTTGAGGAGTGGTCCCTCTGCCTGGAAGAGTGTCCTCCTGGCTGGAGGAGTGTTCCCCTGGCTGAAGGAGTGGTCCCGTTAAGGGAGGAGTGTTCCCTCTGCCTGGAGGAGTGTTCCCCTGGCTGGAGGAGTGGTCCCTCTGCCTGGAGGAGTGTCCCCCTGGCTGGAGGAGTGTTCCCCTGGCTGGAGGATTTATCCCGTTAAGGGAGGAGTGTTCCCCTGGCTGGAGGAGTGTTGCCCGTGCCTTGAGGAGTGTTGCCCCTGGCTGGAGGAGTGTTCCCCCTGAATGGAGGAGTGGTCCCCCTGCCTGGAAAAGTGTTGCCCCTGGCTGGAGGAGTGTTCCCCCTGAATGGAGGAGTGGTCCCCCTGGCTGGAGGAGTGTTCCCGTTAAGGGAGGAGTGTTCCCCTGGCTGGAGGAGTGGTCCCCCTGCCTGGAGGGGAGTTGTCCCCCTGCCTGGAGGAGTGTTGCCCCTGGCTGGAGGAGTGGTCCCCCTGCCTGGAAGAGTGTCCCCCTGGCTGAAGGAGTGTTCCCCTGGCTGGAGGAGTGGTCCCCCTGCCTGGAGGAGTGTTGCCCCTGCCTGGAGGAGTGTTGCCCGTGCCTGGAGGAGTGTTGCCCCTGTCTGGAGGAGTGGTCCCCCTGCCTGGAAGAGTGTTGCCCCTGGCTGGAGGAGTGTTGCCCCAGCCTGGAGGAGTGTTCCCCCTGAATGGAGGAGTGTTCCGCCTGGCTGGATGAGTGTTCCCCCTGAATGGAGGAGTGTTCCCCCTGGCTGGAGGAGTGATCCCCTGGCTGAAGGAGTGGTCCCGTTAAGGGAGGAGTGTTGCCCTGGCTGGAGGAGTGGTCCCCCTGCCTGGAAGAGTGTTCCCCCTGAATGGAGGAGTGTTCCCTCTGGCTGGAGGAGTGTTGCCCCTGCCTGGAGGACTGTTGCCCCTGGCTGGAGGAGTGTTCCCCCTGAATGGAGGAGTGGTCCCCCTGAATGGAGGAGTGCCCCCCCTGCCTGGAGGAGTGTTCCCCCTGAATGGAGGAGTGTTCCCCCTGGCTGGAGGAGTGTTGCCCGTGCCTGGAGGAGTGTTCCCCTGGCTGGAGGAGTGTTGCCCGTGCCTGGAGGAGTGTTGCCCCTGGCTGGAGGAGTGTTTCCCTGAATGGAGGAGTGGTCCCCCTGCCTGGAAAAGTGTTGCCCCTGGCTGGAGGAGTGTTCCCCCTGAATGGAGGAGTGGTCCCCCTGGCTGGAGGAGTGTTCCCGTTAAGGGAGGAGTGTTCCCCTGGCTGGAGGAGTGGTCCCCCTGCCTGGAGGGGACTTGTCCCCCTGCCTGGAGGAGTGTTGCCCCTGGCTGGAGGAGTGGTCCCCCTGAATGGAGGAGTGGTCCCCCTGCCTGGAGGAGTGTTGCCCCTGGCTGGAGGAGTGTTGCCCAAGCCTGGAGGAGTGTTCCCCCTGAATGGAGGAGTGTTCCCCCTGGCTGGAAGAGTGATCCCCTGGCTGAAGGAGTGGTCCCGTTAAGGGAGGAGTGTTGACCTGTTTGGAGGAGTGGTCCCCCTGCCTGGAAGAGTGTCCCCCTGGCTGGTGGAGTGTTCCCCCTGAATGGAGGAATGGTCCCCATGAATGGAGGAGTGGTCCCCGTGCCTGGAGGAGTGGTCCCCCTGCCTGGAGGAGTGGTCCCCCTGGCTGGAGGAGTGTTCCCGTTAAGGGATGAGTGTTCCCCTGGCTGGAGGAGTGGTCCACCTGCCTGGAGGAGTGTCCCCCCGGCTGGAGGAGTGTTCCCCATGGCTGGATGAGTGTTGCCCTGGCTGGAGGAGTGTCAACCTGGCTGGAGGAGTGGTCCCCCTGCCTGGAGGAGTGTTGCCCCTGCCTGGAGAGGAGTGTTCCCCCTGCCTGGAGGAGTGTTGCCCTGGCTGGAGGAGTGTCCCCCTGGCTGGAGGAGTGGTCCCCCTGCCTAGAGGAGTGTTGCCCCTGGCTGGAGGAGTGTTGCCCCTGTCTGGAGGAGTGTTCCCGCTGAATGGAGGAGTGGTCCCCCTGAATGGAGGAGTGGTCCCACTGGCTGGAGGAGTGTTCCCGTTAAGGGAGGAGTGTTCCCCTGGCTGGAGGAGTGGTCCCCCTGCCTGGAGGAGTGTTGCTCCTGCCTGGAGGAGTGTCCCCCTGCCTGGAAGAGTGTCCCCCTGGCTGAAGGAGTGTTCCCCTGGCTGGAGGAGTGGTCCCCCTGCCTGGAGGAGTGTTGCCCCTGCCTGGAGGAGTGTTGCCCGTGCCTGGAGGAGTGTTGCCCCTGTCTGGAGGAGTGGTCCCCCTGCCTGGAAGAGTGTTGCCCCTGGCTGGAGGAGTGTTGCCCCAGCCTGGAGGAGTGTTCCCCCTGAATGGAGGAGTGTTCCGCCTGGCTGGATGAGTGTTCCCCCTGAATGGAGGAGTGTTCCCCCTGGCTGGAGGAGTGATCCCCTGGCTGAAGGAGTGGTCCCGTTAAGGGAGGAGTGTTGCCCTGGCTGGAGGAGTGGTCCCCCTGCCTGGAAGAGTGTTCCCCCTGAATGGAGGAGTGTTCCCTCTGGCTGGAGGAGTGTTGCCCCTGCCTGGAGGACTGTTGCCCCTGGCTGGAGGAGTGTTCCCCCTGAATGGAGGAGTGGTCCCCCTGAATGGAGGAGTGCCCCCCCTGCCTGGAGGAGTGTTCCCCCTGAATGGAGGAGTGTTCCCCCTGGCTGGAGGAGTGTTGCCCGTGCCTGGAGGAGTGTTCCCCTGGCTGGAGGAGTGTTGCCCGTGCCTGGAGGAGTGTTGCCCCTGGCTGGAGGAGTGTTTCCCTGAATGGAGGAGTGGTCCCCCTGCCTGGAAAAGTGTTGCCCCTGGCTGGAGGAGTGTTCCCCCTGAATGGAGGAGTGGTCCCCCTGGCTGGAGGAGTGTTCCCGTTAAGGGAGGAGTGTTCCCCTGGCTGGAGGAGTGGTCCCCCTGCCTGGAGGGGACTTGTCCCCCTGCCTGGAGGAGTGTTGCCCCTGGCTGGAGGAGTGGTCCCCCTGAATGGAGGAGTGGTCCCCCTGCCTGGAGGAGTGTTGCCCCTGGCTGGAGGAGTGTTGCCCAAGCCTGGAGGAGTGTTCCCCCTGAATGGAGGAGTGTTCCCCCTGGCTGGAAGAGTGATCCCCTGGCTGAAGGAGTGGTCCCGTTAAGGGAGGAGTGTTGACCTGTTTGGAGGAGTGGTCCCCCTGCCTGGAAGAGTGTCCCCCTGGCTGGTGGAGTGTTCCCCCTGAATGGAGGAATGGTCCCCATGAATGGAGGAGTGGTCCCCGTGCCTGGAGGAGTGGTCCCCCTGCCTGGAGGAGTGGTCCCCCTGGCTGGAGGAGTGTTCCCGTTAAGGGATGAGTGTTCCCCTGGCTGGAGGAGTGGTCCACCTGCCTGGAGGAGTGTCCCCCCGGCTGGAGGAGTGTTCCCCATGGCTGGATGAGTGTTGCCCTGGCTGGAGGAGTGTCAACCTGGCTGGAGGAGTGGTCCCCCTGCCTGGAGGAGTGTTGCCCCTGCCTGGAGAGGAGTGTTCCCCCTGCCTGGAGGAGTGTTGCCCTGGCTGGAGGAGTGTCCCCCTGGCTGGAGGAGTGGTCCCCCTGCCTAGAGGAGTGTTGCCCCTGGCTGGAGGAGTGTTGCCCCTGTCTGGAGGAGTGTTCCCGCTGAATGGAGGAGTGGTCCCCCTGAATGGAGGAGTGGTCCCACTGGCTGGAGGAGTGTTCCCGTTAAGGGAGGAGTGTTCCCCTGGCTGGAGGAGTGGTCCCCCTGCCTGGAGGAGTGTTGCTCCTGCCTGGAGGAGTGTCCCCCCGGCTGGAGGAGTGTTCCCTATTGCTGGAGGAGTGTCGTCCTGGCTGGAGGAGTGTCACCCTGGCTGGAGGAGTGGTCCCCCTGCCTGGAGGAGTGTTGCCCCTGCCTGGAGGAGTGTAGCCCTGGCTGGAGGAGTGTCCCCCTGGCTGGAGGAGTGGTCCCCCTGCCTAGAGGAGTGTTGCCCCTGGCTGGAGGAGTGTTGCCCCTGCCTGGAGGAGTGTTGCCCCTGTCTGGAGGAGTGTTCCCCCTGAATGCAGGAGTGGTCCCCCTGAATGGAGGAGTGGTCCCCCTGCCTGGAGGAGTGTTGCCCCTGTCTGGAGGAGTGTTGCCCCTACCTAGAGGAGTGTTGCCCCTGGCTGGAGGAGTGTTCCCCCTGAATGGAGGAGTGTTTTCCCCTGAATGGAGGAGTGTTCCCCCTGAATGGAGGAGTGGTCCCCCTGCCTGGAGGAGTGTTGCCCCTGCCTGGAGGAGTGTTCCCCCTGCCTGAAGGAGTGTTGCCCTGGCTGGAGGAGTGTCCCCCTGGCTGGAGGAGTGTTCCCCTGGCTGGAGGAGGGATCCCGTTACGGGAGGAGTGTTCCCCTGGCTGTAGGAGTGGTCCCCCTTCCTGGAGGAGTGGTCCCCCTGCCTGGAGGCGTGTTGCCCCTGGCTGGAGGAGTTTCCCCCTGGCTGGAGGAGTGTTGCCCCTGGCTGGAGGAGTGATCCCGTTAAGGGAGGAGTGTTCCCCTGGCTGGAGGAGTGTTGCCCGTGCCTGGAGGAGTGTTCCCCTGGCTGGAGGAGTGTTGCCCGTGCCTTGTGGAGTGTTGCCCCTGGCTGGAGGAGTGTTCCCCCTGAATGGAGGAGTGGTCCCCCTGCCTGGAAAAGTGTTGCCCCTGGCTGGAGGAGTGTTCCCCCTGAATGGAGGAGTGGTCCCCCTGGCTGGAGGAGTGTTCCCGTTAATGGAGGAGTGTTCCACTGGCTGGAGGAGTGGTCCCCCTGCCTGGAGGGGAGTTGTCCCCCTGCCTGGAGGAGTGTTGCCCCTGACTGGAGGAGTGGTCCCCCTGCCTGGAAGAGTGTCCCCCTGGCTGAAGGAGTGTTCCCCTGGCTGGAGGAGTGTTCCCCTGGCTAGAGGAGTGGTCCCGTTAAGGGAGGAGTGTTCCCCTGGCTGGAGGAGTGGTCCACCTGCCTGGAGGTGTGTTGCTCCTGCCTGGAGGAGTGTTCCCCCTGCCTGGAGGAGCGTTCCCCCTGAATGGATGAGTGTTGCCCCTGGCTGGAGGAGTGTTCCCCCTGAATGGAGGAGTGGTCCCACTGAATGGAGGATTGGTCCCCTTGCCTGGAGGAGTGTTCCCCCTGGATGGAGGAGTGTTGCCCGTGCCTGGAGGAGTGTTGCCCCTGGCTGGAGGAGTGTTCCCCCTGAATGGAGGAGTGGTCCCCCTGCCTGGAAAAGTGTTGCCCCTGGCTGGAGGAGTGTTCCCCTGAATAGAGGAGTGTTGCCCCTGTCTGGAGGAGTGTTGCCCTGGCTGGAGGAGTGTCCCCCTGGCTGGAGGAGTGGTCCCCCTGCCTGGAGGAGTGTTCCCGTTAAGGGAGGAGTGTTCCCCTGGCTGGAGGAGTGGTCCCCCTGCCTGGAGGAGTGTTGCTCCTGCCTGGAGGAGTGTCCCCCCGGCTGGAGGAGTGTTCCCCATGGCTGGAGGAGTGTTGCCCTGGCTGGAGGAGTGTCAGCCTGGCTGGAGGAGTGGTCCCCCTGCCTGGAGGAGTGTTGCCCCTGCCTGGAGGAGTGTTCCCCCTGCCTGGAGGACTGTTGCCCTGCCTGGAGGAGTGTCCCCCTGGCTGGAGGAGTGGTCCCCCTGCCTGGAGGAGTGTTGCCCCTTTCTGGAGGAGTGTTGCCCCTGGATGGAGGAGTGGTCCCGTTAAGGGAGGAGTGTCCCCATGCCTGGAGGAGTGTTGCCCTGGCTGGAGGAGTGTCCCCCTGGCTGGAGGAGTGGTCCCCCTGCCTGGAGGAGTGTTGCCCCTGCCTGGAGGAGTGTTCCTCCTGCCTGGAGGAGTGTTGCCCTGGCTGGAGGAGTGTCCCCCTGGCTGGAGGAGTGGTCCCCCTGCCTGGAGGAGTGTTGCCCCTGCCTGGAAAAGTGTTGCCCCTGGCTGGAGGAGTGTTCCCCCTGAATAGAGGAGTGTTGCCCCTGTCTGGAGGAGTGTTCCCACTGAATGGGGGAGTGGTCCCCCTGGCTGGAGGAGTGTTCCCGTTAAGGGAGGAGTGTTCCCCTGGCTGGAGGAGTGGTCCCCATGCCTGGAGGAGTGTTGCTCCTGCCTGGAGGAGTGTCCCCCGGCTGGAGGAGTGTTCCCCATGGCTGGAGGAGAGTTGCCCTGGCTGGAGGAGTGTCATCCTGGCTGGAGGAGTGGTCCCCCTGCCTGGAGGAGTGTTGCCCCTGCCTGGAGGAGTGTCCCCCTGGCTGGAGGAGTGGTCCCCCTGACTGGAGGAGTGTTGCCCCTTTCTGGAGGAGTGTTGCCCCTGGATGGAGGAGTGGTCCCGTTAAGGGAGGAGTGTACCCATGCCTGGAGGAGTGTTGCCCTGGCTGGAGGAGTGGTCCCCCTGCCTGGAGGAGTTTTGCCCCTTTCTGGAGGAGTGTTGCCCCTGGATGGAGGAGTGGTCCCGTTAAGGGAGGAGTGTCCCCATGCCTGGAGGAGTGTTGCCCTGGCTGGAGGAGTGTCCCCCTGGCTGGAGGAGTGGTCCCCCTGCCTGGAGGAGTGGTCCCCCTGCCTGGAGGAGTGTTTCCCCTGGCTGGAGGAGTGTTGAAACTGCCTGGAGGAGTGTTGCCCCTGGCTGGAGGAGTGTTGCCCCTGGCTGGAGGAGTGTTCCCCCTGAATGGAGGAGTGGTCCCCTTGCCTGGAAGAGTGTTGCCCCTGGCTGGAGGAGTGTTCCCCCTGGCTGGAGGAGTGTTGCCCCTGGCTGGAGGAGTGTTCCCCCTGAATGGAGGAGTGGTCCTCCTGCCTGGAAGAGTGTTGCCCCTGGCTGGAGGAGTGTTCCCACTGGCTGGAGGAGTGTTCCCCCTGAATGGAGGAGTGGTCCCCCTGAATGGAGGAGTGGTCAGCCTGCCTGGAGGAGTGTTGTCCCTGCCTGTAGGAGTGTTCCCCCTGAATGGAGGAGTTGTCCCCTTGGCTGGAGGAGTGTTCCCCTGGCTGGAGGAGTGGTCCCGTTAAGGGAGGAGTGTTCCCCTGGCTGGAGGAGTGGTCCACCTGCCTGGAGGAGTGTTGCTCCTGCCTGGAGGAGTGTTCCCCCTGAATGGAAGAGTGTTGCCCCTGGCTGGAGGAGTGTTCCCCCTGAATGGAGGAGTGGTCCCCCTGAATGGAGGATTGGTCCCCTTGCATAGAGGAGTGTTGCCCCTGCCTGGAGGAGTGTTGCCCCTGGCTGGAGGAGTGTTCCCCCTGGCTGGGGGAGTGTTGCCCGTGCCTGGAGGAGTGTTGCCCCTGGCTGGAGGAGTGTTCCCCTGAATGGAGGAGTGGTCCCCCTGAATGGAGCATTGGTCCCCTTGCATGGAGGAGTGTTGTCCCTGCCTGTAGGAGTGTTCCCCCTGAATGGAGGAGTTGTCCCCTTGGCTGGAGGAGTGTTCCCCTGGCTGGAGGAGTGGTCCCGTTAAGGGAGGAGTGTTCCCCTGGCTGGAGGAGTGTTCCACCTGCCTGGAGGAGTGTTGCCCCTGCCTGGAGGAGTGTTGCCCCTGGCTGGAGGAGTGTTCCCCCTGGCTGGAGGAGTGTTGCCCGTGCCTGGAGGAGTGTTGCCCCTGGCTGGAGGAGTGTTCCCCTGAATGGAGGAGTGGTCCCCCTGAATGGAGGAGTGGTCCCCCTGAATGGAGGAGTGGTCCCCCTGCCTGGAGGAGTGTTGCCCCTGGCTGGAGGAGTGTTGCCCCTGCCTGGCGGAGTGTTGCCCCTGGCTGGAGGAGTGTTGACCCTGGCTGGAGGAGTGTTCCCCCTGAATGGAGGAGTGTTCCCCCTGAATGGAGGAGTGTTGCCCTGGCTGGAGGAGTGGTCCCCCCGCCCGGAGGAGTGTTCCCCTGGATGGAGTAGTGTTCCCCCTGGCTGGAGGAGTGTTCCCCCTGGATGGAGGAGTGTTCCCCTGGCCGGAGGAGTGTTGCCCCTGGATGGAGGAGTCTTCCCTAACACAGTTTCAAACCTCTGGCCCCCCAACTGTTCCATGTATTTAACTATTCCAAAGTAGCCCTGAACTGTGTTCAACTTGTCAACTAATTATCACGCCCAAAACTACAGGTTATAACACCGGAAACACATAGTTAATTAAGGGCTTGATGATTAGCTGACAAGTTGAAGACGGTTCTGGGCTACAACAACATGGTTCCCGAGGAGTGGATTGCGAATCACTGACCTAAAACATGGCTGGGTCTCCAGAAGCTGACAGTATTGGATGTTTATGGTGCTGCAGCCGAGGAAAATATCTGAGAGCATCCCTTTGTTGTGATGACGGCTTCATCTTTATTACATAGAAGATGAGGGAGCCTGGAATATAGAGTTATGGCTATATAGTGACTCTGTGTGTGTGTGTGTTGTTGAGAGTAAAGGGTCCCGGTGGAGCTCGTGGTCCCAGGGAAGAGAAGGACGCCTCAGGCATTGGTCATCATCAGAGGAGCAGAGGTTTCTCCCTGACAGCAGGCCTGAACATCACTAAAACTGTTACAATGGACTCACGCCTTTCTGTCTCCTCTCCTCCTCCCCGCTCCTCAACCCTCCTCTCCGCTCTTCTCCTCCTCTCCGCTCTTCTCCTCCTCTCATCTCCTCTCCCCTTACATCCTCTCCTCCCCTCCTCTCCTCCCCACTCCCCTCCTCCTCTCATCTCCTCTCCCCTCACATCCTCTCCTCCCTCTCCTCTCCTCCCCACTCCTCTCCTCCTCATCTCCTCTCCCCTCACATCCTCTCCTCCCCTCCTCTCATCTCCCCCTCTCTCTCCTCTCCTCTCCTCTCATTTCATCTTCCCCTCCCTCCCTCCCTCCCTCCCTATCCTCTCCTCTCTTCCCCTCACTCCTCTAGCTTCATATCGTCTCCCCTCCTCTCCTCTACCCTCCCCTCATCCCCTGTCCTCTCATCTACTTTCCTCTCCTATCCCCTCCTAACTCTTCCCTCCGATTCCCTCTCTCCTTTCTTTCCATACCCACCCTCTTCTCTCTGTAATAACGATAACACAAGACTCCATATAATATAGGGAATTGTCATTTAACTCTTCTCCCTTCCCTCCCTGCCTACCTCCCCTCCTCTCTCCTCTCCCTTCCTTTTTCTGTCCTCTTTCATGCCCTCCCCTCCCCTCCCTCCTCTCCTCTCCTCTCGCCTCCCTCCCATCTCCCTCCCCTCCTATCCGCTCTTCTCCCTTCCCTTCCCTCCATCCCTACCTCCCCTCCTCTCTCCCCTCTCCTCTCCTCTCCCCTCCCTTCCTTCCTTTTTCTGTCCTCTCCCATGCCCTCCCCTCCCTCCTCTCCTCTCCTCTCGCCTCCCTCCCATCTCCCTCCCCTCCTATCCGCTCTTCTCCCTTCCCTTCCCTCCATCCCTACCTCCCTTCCTCTCTCCCCTATCCTCTCCCCTCCTTCCTTTTTCTGTCCTCTCCCATGCCCTCCCCTCCCTCTCTACCTCCCCTCCTCTCTCCCCTCTCCTCTCCCTTCCTTTTTCTGTCCTCTCCCATGCCCTCCCTCCCTCCCTCCTCTCCTCTCGCCTCCCTCCCCTCTCCCTCCCCTCCCCGCTCTTCTCCCCTCCCCTCTCACTTGTTCAGTATGATAGAATGCTTCATGAAGTTAAGGATATATTCAATCAATCCCTATCCCAGTCTGTTGTCCCCACATGCTTCAAGATGGCTACCATTGTTACTGTACCCAAGAAGGCAAAGATAACTGAACTAAATGACTACTAGCATTCACTTCAGTCATCATGAAGTGCTTAGAGAGACTAGTGAAGGATCATATCACCTCCACCTTACCGGCCACCATAGACCCACTTCAGCTTGCATACTGCCACAACAGGTCCACAGACGATGCAATCGCCATCACACTGCACACTGCCCTATCCCATCTGGACAAGAGGAAAACCTATGTCAGAATGCTGTTCATTGACTTCAGCTCAACATTTAACACCATAGTACCCTCCAAACTCATCATCAAGCTGGAGGCCCTGGGTCTCAACCCCGCCCTGTGCATCTGGGTCCTGGACTTCCTGACGGGCCGCCCCCAGGTGGTGAAGGTAGGAAACAACATCTCCACATTGCTGACCCTCAACACTGGGGCCCCACAAGGGTGCATGCTCAGCCCCCTCCTGTACTCCCTGGTCACCCATGACTGCGTGGCCATGCACATCACCAACTCAATCATCAAGTTTGCGGACGACACAACAGTGGTAGGCTTGATTACCAATAACGATGAGACACAATATATATGAGGGATTGGACGAGACGGCCTACAGGGAGGAGGTGAGGGCCCTCGGAGTGTGGTGTCAGGAAAATAACCTCACACTCAACGTCAACAAAACTAAGGAGATGATTGTGGACTTCAGGAAACAGCAGAGGGAGCAGCCCCCCCATCCACATCGAAGGGACTTGGGTGGAGAAGGTGGAAAGTTTTAAGTTCCTCGGCATACACATCACGGACAAACTGAATTGGTCCACCCACACAGACAGTGTGGTGAAGAAGGCGCAGCAGCGCCTCTTCAATCTCTGGAGGCTAAAGAAATTTGGCACCCAAAACCCTGACAAACCTTTACAGATGCACAATCGAGAGCATCCTGTCGGACTGTATCACCGCCTGGTACGGCAACCGCCCCACCAGCAACAGCGGGGCTACCTGCCCTACAGGACTCCTACACCACCCTGTCACAGGAAGGCCAAAAATATGATCAAGGACAACAACCACCCGAGCCACTGCCTGTTCACCACGCTATCATCCAGAAGGCGAGGTCAGTACAGGTGCATCAAATCAGGGGCCGAAAGACTGAAAAACAGCTTCTATCTCAAGGCCATCAGACTGTTAAACAGCCATCACTAACTCAGAGAGGCTGCTGTCTACATAGAGACTCATATCACTGGCCACTTCAATAAATGGATCACGAGTCACTTTAAACAATGCACTTTAAATAACGCCACTTTAATAATGTTTATATATCCTACATTACTCATCTCATATGTATATACTGTATTTTATACCATCTACTGCATCTTGCCTATGCCGCTCGGCCATCGCTCATCCATATACTTATATGTACATATTCTCATTCACTCCTTTAGATGTGTGTGTATTAGGTAGTTGTTGGGGAATTGTTAGATTGCTTGTTAGATATTACTGCACTGTTGGAACTAGAAGCACAAGCATTTCGCTACACTCGCATTAACATCTGCCAACGATGTGTATGTGACCAATAACATCTGCTAACCATGTGTATGTGACCATTAACATCTGCTAACCATGTGACCAATAACATCTGCTAACCATGTGACCAATAACATCTGCTAACCATGTGTATGTGACCAATAACATCTGCTAACCATGTGACCAATAGCATCTGCTAACCATGTGACCAATAACATCTGCTAACCATGTGACCAATAACATCTGCTAACCAGGTCTATGTGACCAATAACATCTGCTAACCATGTGACCAATAACATCTGCTAACCATGTGACCAATAACATCTGATAACCATGTGACCACTAACATCTGCTAACCATGTGTATGTGACCAATAACATCTGCTAACCATGTGACCAATAGCATCTGCTAACCATGTGACCAATAACAACTGCTAACCATGTGTATGTGACCAATAACATCTGCCAACCATGTGACCAATAACATCTGCTAACCATGTGACCAATAACATCTGCCAAGCATGTGTATGTGACCAATAACATCTGCCAACCATGTGTATGTGACCAATAACATCTGCTAGCCATGTGACCAATAACATCTGCCAACCATGTGTATGTGACCAATAACATCTGCTAACCATGTGACCAATAACATCTGCTAACCATGTGACCAATAACATCTGCTAACCATGTGTATGTGACCAATAACATCTGCTAACCATGTGTATGTGACCAATAACATCTGCTAACCATGTGTATGTGACCAATAACATCTGCTAACCATGTGACCAATAACATCTGCTAACCATGTGTATGTGACCAATAACATCTGCTAACCATGTGACCAATAGCATCTGCTAACCATGTGACCCATAACATCTGCTAACCATGTGTATGTGACCAATAACATCTGCTAACCATGTGACCAATAACATCTGCCAACCATTTGACCAATAACATCTGCTAACCATGTGTATGTGACCAATAACATCTGCTAACCATGTGACCAATAACATCTGCTAACCATGTGACCAATAACATCTGCCAACAATGTGTATGTGACCAATAACATCTGCCAACCATGTGTATGTGACCAATAACATCTGCTAACCATGTGACCAATAACATCTGCCAACCATGTGTATGTGACCAATAACATCTGCCAACCATGTGTATGTGACCAATAACATCTGCTAACCATGTGACCAATAACATCTGCTAACCATGTGACCAATAACATCTGCTAACCATGTGACCAATAACATCTGCTAACCATGTGACCAATAACATCTGCTAACCATGTGTATGTGACCAATAACATCTGCCAACCATGTGTATGTGACCAATAACATCTGCTAACCATGTGACCAATAACATCTGCTAACCATGTGACCAATAACATCTGCTAACCATGTGTATGTGACCAATAACATCTGCCAACCATGTGTATGTGACCAATAACATCTGCTAACCATGTGACCAATAACATCTGCCAACCATGTGTATGTGACCAATAACATCTGCTAACCATGTGACCAATAACATCTGCCAACCATGTGTATGTGACTAATAACATCTGCCAACCATGTGACCAATAACATCTGCTAACCATGTGACCAATAACATCTGCTAACCATGTGACCAATAAAATCTGCCAACCATGTGTATGTGACCAATAACATCTGCTAACCATGTGTATGTGACCAATAACATCTGCTAACCATGTGTATGTGACCAATAACATCTGCTAACCATGTGACCAATAACATCTTCCAACCATGTGTATGTGACCAATAGCATCTGCTAACCATGTGTATGTGACCAATAACATCTGCTAACCATGTGACCAATAGCATCTGCTAACCATGTGACCAATAACATCTGCTAACCATGTGACCAATAACATCTGCTAACCATGTGTATGTGACCAATAACATCTGCTAACCATGTGACCAATAACATCTGCTAACCATGTGACCAATAACATCTGATAACCATGTGACCACTAACATCTGCTAACCATGTGTATGTGACCAATAACATCTGCTAACCATGTGACCAATAGCATCTGCTAACCATGTGACCAATAACAACTGCTAACCATGTTTATGTGACCAATAACATCTGCCAACCATGTGACCAATAACATCTGCTAACCATGTGACCAATAACATCTGCCAAGCATGTGTATGTGACCAATAACATCTGCCAACCATGTGTATGTGACCAATAACATCTGCTAACCATGTGACCAATAACATCTGCCAACCATGTGTATGTGACCAATAACATCTGCTAACCATGTGACCAATACCATCTGCTAACCATGTGACCAATAACATCTGCTAACCATGTGTATGTGACCAATAACATCTGCTAACCATGTGTATGTGACCAATAATATCTGCTAACCATGTGTATGTGACCAATAACATCTGCTAACCATGTGTATGTGACCAATAACATCTGCCAACCATGTGTATGTGACCAATAACATCTGCTAACCATGTGACCAATAACATCTGCTAACCATGTGACCAATAACATATGCCAATCATGTGTATGTGACCAATAACATCTGCTAACCATGTGACCAATAACATCTGCCAACCATGTGTATGTGACCAATAACATCTGCTAACCATGTGACCAATAACATCTGCCAACCATGTGTATGTGACTAATAACATCTGCCAACCATGTGTATGTGACCAATAACATCTGCTAACCATGTGACCAATAACATCTGCTAACCATGTGACCAATAACATCTGCCAACCATGTGTATGTGACCAATAACATCTGCTAACCATGTGTATGTGACCAATAACATCTGCTAACCATGTGTATGTGACCAATAACATCTGCTAACCATGTGACCAATAACATCTTCCAACCATGTGTATGTGACCAATAGCATCTGCTAACTATGTGACCAATAACATCTGCTAACCATGTGTATGTGACCAATAACATCTGCTAACCATGTGACCAATAACATCTGCTAACCATGTGACCAATAACATCTGCCAACCATGTGTATGTGACCAATAACATCTGCTAACCATGTGACCAATAACATCTGCCAACCATGTGTATGTGACCAATAACATCTGCTAACCATGTGACCAATAACATCTGCCAACCATGTGTATGTGACCAATAACATCTGCTAACCATGTGTATGTGACCAATAACATCTGCTAACCATGTGTATGTGACCAATAACATCTGCTAACCATGTGACCAATAACATCTGCTAACCATGTGACCAATAACATCTGCCAACCATGTGTATGTGACCAATAACATCTGCTAACCATGTGTATGTGACCAATAACATCTGCTAACCATGTGTATGTGACCAATAACATCTGCTAACCATGTGACCAATAACATCTGCTAACCATGTGACCAATAACATCTGCCAACCATGTGTATGTGACCAATAACATCTGCTAACCATGTGTATGTGACCAATAACATCTGCTAACCATGTGTATGTGACCAATAACATCTGCTAACCATGTGACCAATAACATCTTCCAACCATGTGTATGTGACCAATAGCATCTGCTAACCATGTGTATGTGACCAATAACATCTGCTAACCATGTGACCAATAGCATCTGCTAACCATGTGACCAATAACATCTGCTAACCATGTGACCAATAACATCTGCTAACCATGTGTATGTGACCAATAACATCTGCTAACCATGTGACCAATAACATCTGCTAACCATGTGACCAATAACATCTGATAACCATGTGACCACTAACATCTGCTAACCATGTGTATGTGACCAATAACATCTGCTAACCATGTGACCAATAGCATCTGCTAACCATGTGACCAATAACAACTGCTAACCATGTGTATGTGACCAATAACATCTGCCAACCATGTGACCAATAACATCTGCTAACCATGTGACCAATAACATCTGCCAAGCATGTGTATGTGACCAATAACATCTGCCAACCATGTGTATGTGACCAATAACATCTGCTAACCATGTGACCAATACCATCTGCTAACCATGTGACCAATAACATCTGCTAACCATGTGTATGTGACCAATAACATCTGCTAACCATGTGTATGTGACCAATAATATCTGCTAACCATGTGTATGTGACCAATAACATCTGCCAACCATGTGTATGTGACCAATAACATCTGCTAACCATGTGACCAATAACATCTGCTAACCATGTGACCAATAACATATGCCAACCATGTGTATGTGACCAATAACATCTGCTAACCATGTGACCAATAACATCTGCCAACCATGTGTATGTGACCAATAACATCTGCTAACCATGTGACCAATAACATCTGCCAACCATGTGTATGTGACTAATAACATCTGCCAACCATGTGTATGTGACCAATAACATCTGCTAACCATGTGACCAATAACATCTGCTAACCATGTGACCAATAACATCTGCCAACCATGTGTATGTGACCAATAACATCTGCTAACCATGTGTATGTGACCAATAACATCTGCTAACCATGTGTATGTGACCAATAACATCTGCTAACCATGTGACCAATAACATCTTCCAACCATGTGTATGTGACCAATAGCATCTGCTAACCATGTGACCAATAACATCTGCTAACCATGTGTATGTGACCAATAACATCTGCTAACCATGTGACCAATAGCATCTGCTAACCATGTGACCAATAACATCTGCTAACCATGTGTATGTGACCAATAACATCTGCTAACCATGTGACCAATAACATCTGCCAACCATTTGACCAATAACATCTGCTAACCATGTGTATGTGACCAATAACATCTGCTGACCATGTGACCAATAACATCTGCTAACCATGTGACCAATAACATCTGCCAACCATGTGTATGTGACCAATAACATCTGCTAACCATGTGACCAATAACATCTGCCAACCATGTGTATGTGACCAATAACATCTGCCAACCATGTGTATGTGACCAATAACATCTGCTAACCATGTGACCAATAACATCTGCTAACCATGTGACCAATAACATCTGCTAACCATGTGACCAATAACATCTGCTAACCATGTGACCAATAACATCTGCCAACCATGTGTATGTGACCAATAACATCTGCTAACCATGTGACCAATAACATCTGCTAACCATGTGACCAATAACATCTGCCAACCATGTGTATGTGACCAATAACATCTGCTAACCATGTGACCAATAACATCTGCCAACCATGTGTATGTGACCAATAACATCTGCTAACCATGTGACCAATAACATCTGCCAACCATGTGTATGTGACTAATAACATCTGCCAACCATGTGTATGTGACCAATAACATCTGCTAACCATGTGACCAATAACATCTGCTAACCATGTGACCAATAACATCTGCCAACCATGTGTATGTGACCAATAACATCTGCTAACCATGTGTATGTGACCAATAACATCTGCTAACCATGTGTATGTGACCAATAACATCTGCTAACCATGTGACCAATAACATCTTCCAACCATGTGTATGTGACCAATAGCATCTGCTAACCATGTGACCAATAACATCTGCTAACCATGTGTATGTGACCAATAACATCTGCTAACCATGTGACCAATAGCATCTGCTAACCATGTGACCAATAACATCTGCTAACCATGTGTATGTGACCAATAACATCTGCTAACCATGTGACCAATAACATCTGCCAACCATTTGACCAATAACATCTGCTAACCATGTGTATGTGACCAATAACATCTGCTAACCATGTGACCAATAACATCTGCTAACCATGTGACCAATAACATCTTCCAACCATGTGTATGTGACCAATAACATCTGCCAACCATGTGTATGTGACCAATAACATCTGCTAACCATGTGTATGTGACCAATAACATCTGCCAACCATGTGTATGTGACCAATAACATCTGCTAACCATGTGACCAATAACATCTGCTAACCATGTGACCAATAACATCTGCCAACCATGTGTATGTGACCAATAACATCTGCCAACCATGTGTATGTGACCAATAACATCTGCTAACCATGTGACCAATAACATCTGCTAACCATGTGACCAATAACATCTGCTAACCATGTGACCAATAACATCTGCTAACCATGTGACCAATAACATCTGCTAACCATGTGACCACTAACATCTGCTAACCATGTGTATGTGACCAATAACATCTGCTAACCATGTGTATGTGACCAATAACATCTGCCAACCATGTGTATGTGACCAATAACATCTGCTAACCATGTGACCAATAACATCTGCTAACCATGTGACCAATAACATCTGCCAACCATGTGTATGTGACCAATAACATCTGCCAACCATGTGTATGTGACCAATAACATCTGCTAACCATGTGACCAATAACATCTGCTAACCATGTGACCAATAACATCTGCTAACCATGTGACCAATAACATCTGCTAACCATGTGACCAATAACATCTGCTAACCATGTGTATGTGACCAATAACATCTGCTAACCATGTGACCAATAACATCTGCTAACCATGTGTATGTGACCAATAACATTTGACTTGATTTGAAGCTCCATGCGTGTTCAGTACAACAGCCTTTGGATCAGCAGATGCCCTTCATCCTAAACCATGCTTGTGGTTTTGCACAATATGCTATTGATTATATTCAGAACTAACCTCAACGAGGTCTGGGATTGACAGACGGGCCATGAAATACATATCACACACACACAGTCATGATAACCACAAACACACACACTATGGAAGAAAACAAGAAGAGTTATTGCTGGTGGTTCCTGTGACATATGTTCACCTTTTTATGCACCAAAACCCACATATTAAAGATCTCTATGTGTAACATGTCTTAATCTCTGTCTCGATCACTTCCCCCATTCTGTTCTCTTACTCATCTCCTCTTTCACCATGTCTTGTTTTCTCTCTCCTGTCTCCTCTCTCTCTACCCCTATCCCCAGTCCACATCTGCTAAGCAACACTGTGTTAAGAACAACATGTCTCTCTCAGCCTGGTCTCTCAGCCTGGTCTCTCAGCCTGGTCTCTCAGCCTGGTCTCTCAGCCTGGTCCCTCAGCCTGGTCCCTCAGCCTGGTCCCTCAGCCTGGTCCCTCAGCCTGGTCTCTCAGCCTGGTCCCTCAGCCTGGTCCCTCAGCCTGGTCCCTCAGCCTGGTCTCTCAGCCTGGTCTCTCAGCCTGGTCTCTCAGCCTGGTCCCTCAGCCTGGTCTCTCAGCATGGTCTCTCAGCCTGGTCCCTCAGCCTGGTCCCTCAGCCTGGTCCCTCAGCCTGGTCCCTCAGCCTGGACCCTCAGCCTGGTCTCTCAGCCTGGTCTCTCAGCCTGGTCCCTCAGCCTGGTCTCTCAGCATGGTCTCTCAGCCTGGTCCCTCAGCCTGGTCCCTCAGCCTGGACCCTCAGCCTGGACCCTCAGCCTGGACCCTCAGCCTGGTCCCTCAGCCTGGTCTCTCAGTCTGGTCCCTCAGTCTGGTCTTTGGTCATACATAAGAAGCTTTGTTGTGCCTTCTTCACCACGCTGTCTGTGTGGGTGGTCCATTTCTGTTTGTCAGTGATGTGTACGTAAAGGAACTTGAAGCTTTCCACCTTCTCCACTGTGGTCCCGTCGATGTAGGTAGGGGAGTGTACCCTCTGCTGTTTCCTGAAGTCCACGATCATCTCCTTTGTTTTGTTGACGTTGAGTGAGAGGTTGTTTTCCAGGCACCACACTCCCAGAGCCCTCACCTCCTCCCTGTAGGCCGTCTCGTCATCTTTGGTAATCAAGCCTACATTTGGGACAGAGGCTCCGTCAGAACACACACAGACCTGCCACAGGCTCACACAACAGTGTGGCTCATGAAATCACTCTCTCTGGGAATTAAATGACCTTTGTAATAAATTATCTGGAATATGTCAGATCTCAGCCCAAGTACTCACTCTGTGTCAACAACAACTTGCATGCGTCAGACAAAAAAAAGAGAGAGAGGCACGGAAAGACAACGAGAGAGAGAGAGAGATGCTCAACATGAGCTCCTGATATATTCATATTTCTTTGTTTTTAGAATGAGATAAACACTCTAATCGAAAAAGACTTTCAGACAAGAAGTGATGAACAACAACTCTATTCATTCAGAATAGAAAAAAAAGTAACTTTGCGCCTCAAGTGAAGATGTTTTGACTGTAGCTAGCTACACAACAAAGACCTAGCCAGCAGACTGACAAGCTAGCCAGAAGAAACGAGCTAGAACCAACCTAGCAAGGGGGGTTAATACAACTACATCAAAGGACCAAACTGAGTGAGTCAACCAGAAAGGAGCACGGAAATATCTTCTGGTTTTTTTTGTGTGTGAAGATTTGTCACTCTTTATGCTGGTTTTTGAACTAAATTAGAGCTAGCTATCAACAGCAGCAGACGAACAAACGGGTTGCTATGGCAACGGGGCAGGACAGAGCAGCAGCAGCAGAGCCCAGAGGAACCATGTCCCCACTTCCCCTCAGCGCTGAAACCATCCTCTACCCTCCAGAGGCCACATAATTACACAAGGAGGAAAACTTTTAAACAGAAACTACTAAAGGGGAGGACAGAAACCCTTTTTGTAGACCACTACAATACGGTGACGTGAGTAATCTCATCTTCCTCACTGACCAGCCAAATGCCTGGCGCTCAGCAGTCTGCTCTCACTACCCATCCATAAAGAAAGAGGGAATCTGTAATGGGAGGAAGCTGAAAGTCAAAGAGACAGACGACCCTGACAGCACCACGATAACAATCAACCCCTACAAGACTGGGACTGTCATGGTGCAATAATAACCAATAAGGAGAGAGCAGAGAGAGAGAAGGACACCACCAGTGACATGCCCTCCCACAAGACAAACTTCACCAGCACCACCCTCACCCCTACTCTCCCCACTCAAAAAGGCACATCCAGCACCTCTCTTCCCACCATAGTGGAGGACACGCCCCAGGAGGAGAGTGACCCCCTCAGTGCAGAGCAGGCTCAGGCCCTCCTCACCACCATGGCTGCAATGAGGGATGAGTTCACCAGACTGGAGGGGGAGGTGGCCCTCCTCACCACCATGGCTGCCATGAGGGATGAGTTCACCAGACTGGAGGGGGTCCTCCTCACCACCATGGCTGCCATGAGGGATGAGTTCACCAGACTGGAGGGGGAGGTGGCCCGCCTCAGCACCATGGCTGCCATGAGGGATGAGTTCACCAGACTGGAGGGGTTCCTCCTCACCACCATGGCTGCCATGAGGGATGAGTTCACCAGACTGGAGGGGTTCCTCTTCACCACCATGGCTGTCATGAGGGATGAGTTCACCAGACTGGAGGGGGAGGTGGTCCTCCTCACCACCATGGCTGCCATGAGGGATGAGTTCACCAGACTGGAGGGGGAGGTGGCCCTCCTCACCACCATGGCTGCCATGAGGGATGAGTTCACCAGACTGGAGGGGGAGGGGGTCCTCCTCACCACCATGGCTGCCATGAGGGATGAGTTCACCAGACTGGAGGAGGAGGTGGTCCTCCTCACCACCATGGCTGCCATGAGGGATGAGTTCACCAGACTGGAGGGGTTCCTCCTCACCACCATGGCTGCCATGAGGGATGAGTTCACCAGACTGGAGGGGGAGGGGGTCCTCCTCACCACCATGGCTGTCATGAGGGATGAGTTCACCAGACTGGAGGGGGAGGTGGTCCTCCTCACCACCATGGCTGCCATGAGGGATGAGTTCACCAGACTGGAGGGGGAGGTGGTCTTGCTGAGGGAGAGCGTGAGCAAACAACAACCAGACAACCACACCTTAGAGGAGCTCCTTGCCAAGGAGCAGACAGAGCAGGACAGCAGACAGCCCTCCTCCCCAACCCACAGAACAGCCTCCCACTGACAGCGGCACCGGCACAGACCAGCCACACCCCAGCTCCAAAACCCATCAGCCCCCCCTCTGCCCCCTCCAGTCCAGAAGAAACACTGGCTGACATCATCCTGTTGATGGTCTCAAATGGGAAGTTTGTTCAGGAGAAGACACAAAAGGAGAAAGGTGTGGTGCCCAACAACGCAGAGGGCCATGGAGCTGCTTGATAAGGTCCATCTCGTGTCGCCAAGCCACATAATCATACACACAAGAAGCAACGACCTGCGTGCTCAGCAGGAGAGGGTGGCGACTTCACTACGGGGAGTGATTGAGAAGGCTTCCGCAATCTTCCCCAACTCAAGAATCGTGGCGTCAACCCTTCTACAGAGGAAGGACTTCCACCCTGCCACAATCCAAAGAATAAACGCCAGCCTCTCCCGGGACTGAGCCCTGCGACCCAATGTACACCTGGCCCACCATCCCACCCTCGATCTGGACTGTGCCCTGTGACCCAATGTACACCTGGCCCACCATCCCACCCTCGATCTGCACTGTGCCCTGCGACCCAATGTACACCTGGCCCACCATCCCACCCTCGATCTTCTCCACCCAGGGTAATATAGCCAGGGCTATAGAGCCAGGGTCAGGGTTATAGAGCCAGGGTTATGGAGCCAGGGTTATAGAGCCAGGGTTATAGAGCCAGGGTCAGGTTTATAGAGTCAGGGTCAGGGTTATAGAGCCAGGGTTAAAGAGCCAGGGTCAGGGTTATAGAGTCAGGGTCAGGGTTATAGAGCCAGGGTTATAGAGCCAGGGTCATATAGCCAGGGTCAGGGTTATAGAGCCAGGGTTATGGAGCCAGGGTCAGGGTTATAGAGCCAGGGTTATGGAGCCAGGGTTATGGAGCCAGGGTTATAGAGCCAGGGTTACAGAGCCAGGGTTATAGAGCCAGGGTCAGAGTTATGGAGCCAGGGTTATAGAGCCAGGGTCAGGGTTATAGAGCCAGGGTTATAGAGTCAGGGTTATAGAGGCAGTGTTATAGAGCCAGGGTCATTGTTATAGAGCCAGGGTCAGGGTTATAGAGCCAGGGTCAGGGTTATGGAGTCAGGGTTATAGAGCCAGGGTTATAGAGTCACGGTCAGGGTAATAGAGCCAGGGTCAGGGTTATGGAGTCAGGGTCAGGGTTATAGAGCCAGTGTTATAGAGCCAGGGTTATAGAGTCAGGGTTATAGAGCCAGGGTCAGGGTTATAGAGCCAGGGTTATAGAGCCAGGGTTATAGAGCCAGGGTCAGGGTTATAGAGCCAGGGTTATGGAGCCAGGGTCAGGGTTATAGAGCCAGGTTCAGGGTTATAGAGCCAGGGTCAGGGTTATGGAGCCAGGGTTATAGAGCCAGGGTTATATGGCCAGGGTCAGGGTTATAGAGTCAGGGTCAGGGTTATAGAGCCAGGGTTAAAGAGCCAGGGTCAGGGTTATAGAGTCAGGGTGAGGGTTATAGAGCCAGGGTTATAGAGCCAGGGTTATAGAGCCAGGGTCAGGGTTATGGAGCCATGGTCAGGGTTATAGAGCCAGGGTTATAGAGCCAGGGTTATAAAGCCAGGGTTACAGAGCCAGGGTTACAGAGCCAGGGTTATAGAGCCAGGGTCAGGGTTATAGAGCCAGGGTCAGGGTTATGGAGTCAGGGTTATAGAGCCAGGGTTATAGAGTCAGGGTCAGGGTTATAGAGCCAGAGTCAGGGTTATGGAGTCAGGGTCAGGGTTATAGAGCCAAGTGTTATAGAGCCAGGGTTATAGAGCCAGGGTCAGGGTTATAGAGCCAGGGTTATAGAGCCAGGGTTATAGAGTCAGGGTCAGGGTTATAGAGCCAGGGTCAGGGTTATAGAGCCAGGGTTATGGATTCAGGGTTATGGAACCAGGGTCAGGGTTATAGAGTCAGGGTTATGGAGTCAGGGTTATGGAACCAGGGTCAGGGTTATAAAACCAGGGTTATAGAGCCAGGGTCAGGGTTATAGAGCCAGGGTTATGGAGCCAGGGTTATAGAGTCAGGGTCAGGGTTATAGAGCCAGGGTCAGGGTTATGGAGTCAGGGTCAGGGTTATAGAGCCAAGTGTTATAGAGCCAGGGTTATAGAGCCAGGGTCAGGGTTATAGAGCCAGGGTTATAGAGCCAGGGTTATAGAGTCAGGGTCAGGGTTATAGAGCCAGGGTCAGGGTTATAGAGCCAGGGTTATAGAGCCAGGGTTATAGAGCCAGGGTTATAGAGCCAGGGTCAGTGTTATAGAGCCAGGGTCAGGGTTATAGAGCAAGGGTTATAGAGTCAGGGTTATAGAGTCAGGGTTATGGAATCAGGGTCAGGGTTATAGAACCAGGGTTATAGAGCCAGGGTCAGGGTTATAGAGCCAGGGTTATGGAGCCAGGGTTATATAGTCAGGGTCAGGGTTATAGAGCTAGGGTTATAGAGCCAGGGTTATAGAGCCAGGGTTATAGAGCCAGTGTCAGGGTTATAGAGCCAGGGTCAGGGTTATAGATCCAGGGTTATAGAGCCAGGATTATGGAGCCAGGGTTATAGAGCCAGGGTCAGGGTTATAAAGCCAAGGTTATAGAGCCAGGGTCAGGGTTACAGAGGCAGGGTCAGGGTTATGGAGCCAGGGTTATGGAGTCAGGGTTATAGAGCCAGGGTTATAGAGCCAGGGTCAGGGTTATAGAGCCAGGGTTATAGAGTCAGGGTTTTGGAGCCAGGGTCAGGGTTATAGAGCCAGGGTCAGGGTTATAGAGCCAGGGTCAGGGTTATGGAGCCAGGGTTATAGAGCCAGGGTTATAGAGCCAGGGTCAGGGTTATAGAGCCAGGGTTATAGAGTCACGGTCAGGGTAATTGAGCCAGGGTCAGGGTTATGGAGTCAGGGTCAGGGTTATAGAGCCAGTGTTATAGAGCCAGGGTTATAGAGCCAGGGTCAGGGTTATAGAGCCAGGGTTATAGAGTCTGGGTCAGGGTTATAGAGCCAGGGTCAGGGTTATAGAGCCAGGGTTTTAGAGCCAGGGTCAGGATTAAAGAGTCAGGGTCAGGGTTATAGAGCCAGGGTCAGGGTTATAGAGCCAGGGTTATAGAGGCAGGGTTATAGAGCCAAGGTTATGGAGCCAGGGTCAGGGTTATAGAGCCAGGGTTATAGAGCCAGGGTTATAGAGCCAGGGTTATAGAGCCAGGGTCAGGGTTATAGAGCCAAGGTTATGGAGCCAGGGTCAGGGTTATAGATCCAGGGTTATAGAGCCAGGGTTATAGAGCCAGGGTCAGGGTTATAGAGCCAGGGTTATAGAGTCACGGTCAGGGTTATAGATCCAGGGTTATAGAGCGAGGGTTATAGAGCCAGGGTCAGGGTTATAGAGTCAGGGTCAGGGTTATAGAGCCAGGGTCAGGGTTATAGGGCCAGGGTTATAGAGCCAGGGATATGGAGCCAGGGTTATAGAGCCAGGGTCAGGGTTATAAAGCCAGGGTTATAGAGCCAGGGTCAGGGTTATAGAGGCAGGGTCAGGGTTATGGAGCCAGGGTTATGGAGTCAGGGTTATGGAGTCAGGGTTATAGAGCCAGGGTCAGGGTTATAGAGCCAGGGTTATAGAGTCAGGGTTATGGAGCCAGGGTCAGGGTTATAGAGCCAGGTTCAGGGTTATAGAGCCAGGGTCAGGGTTATGGAGCCAGGGTTATAGAGCCAGGGTTATATGGCCAGGGTCAGGGTTATAGAGTCAGGGTCAGGGTTATAGAGCCAGGGTTATAAAGCCAGGGTCAAGGTTATAGAGTCAGGGTGAGGGTTATAGAGCCAGGGTTATAGAGCCAGGGTTATAGAGCCAGTGTCAGGGTTATGGAGCCATGGTCAGGGTTATAGAGCCAGGGTTTTAGAGCCAGGGTCAGGGTTATAGAGCCAGGGTCAGGGTCATAGAGCCAGGGTTATAGAGTCAGGGTCAGGGTTATAGAGCCAGGGTCATTGTTATAGAGCCAGGGTCAGGGTTATAGAGTCAGGGTCAGGGTTATAGAGCCAGGGTCAGGGTTATAGAGCCAGGGTTATAGAGGCAGGGTTATAGAGCCAGGGTTATGGAGCCAGGGTCAGAGTTATAGAGCCAGGGTTATAGAGCCAGGGTTATAGAGCCAGGGTCAGGGTTATAGAGCCAGGGTTATAGAGTCAGGGTTTTGGAGCCAGGGTCAGGGTTATAGAGCCAGGGTCAGGGTTATAGAGCCAGGGTCAGGGTTATGGAGCCAGGGTTATAGAGCCAGGGTCAGGGTTATAGAGCCAGGGTTATAGAGTCACGGTCAGGGTAATAGAGCCAGGGTCAGGGTTATGGAGTCAGGGTCAGGGTTATAGAGCCAGTGTTATAGAGCCAGGGTTATAGAGCCAGGGTCAGGGTTATAGAGCCAGGGTTATAGAGTCTGGGTCAGGGTTATAGAGCCAGGGTCAGGGTTATAGAGCCAGGGTTTTAGAGCCAGGGTCAGGGTTAAAGAGTCAGGGTCAGGGTTATAGAGCCAGGGTCAGGGTTATAGAGCCAGGGTTATAGAGGCAGGGTTATAGAGCCAAGGTTATGGAGCCAGGGTCAGGGTTATAGAGCCAGGGTCATTGTTATAGAGCCAGGGTCAGGGTTATAGAGTCAGGGTCAGGGTTATAGAGCCAGGGTCAGGGTTATAGAGCCAGGGTTATAGAGGCAGGGTTATAGAGCCAGGGTTATGGAGCCAGGGTCAGAGTTATAGAGCCAGGGTTATAGAGCCAGGGTTATAGAGCCAGGGTCAGGGTTATAGAGCCAGGGTTATAGAGTCAGGGTTTTGGAGCCAGGGTCAGGGTTATAGAGCCAGGGTCAGGGTTATAGAGCCAGGGTCAGGGTTATGGAGCCAGGGTTATAGAGCCAGGGTTATAGAGCCAGGGTCAGGGTTATAGAGCCAGGGTTATAGAGTCACGGTCAGGGTAATAGAGCCAGGGTCAGGGTTATGGAGTCAGGGTCAGGGTTATAGAGCCAGTGTTATAGAGCCAGGGTTATAGAGCCAGGGTCAGGGTTATAGAGCCAGGGTTATAGAGTCTGGGTCAGGGTTATAGAGCCAGGGTCAGGGTTAAAGAGTCAGGGTCAGGGTTATAGAGCCAGGGTCAGGGTTATAGAGCCAGGGTTATAGAGGCAGGGTTATAGAGCCAAGGTTATGGAGCCAGGGTCAGGGTTATAGAGCCAGGGTTATAGAGCCAGGGTTATAGAGCCAGGGTTATAGAGCCAGGGTCAGGGTTATAGAGCCAAGGTTATGGAGCCAGGGTCAGGGTTATAGATCCAGGGTTATAGAGCCAGGGTTATAGAGCCAGGGTCAGGGTTATAGAGCCAGGGTTATAGAGTCACGGTCAGGGTTATAGATCCAGGGTTATAGAGCGTGGGTTATAGAGCCAGGGTCAGGGTTATAGAGTCAGGGTCAGGGTTATAGAGCCAGGGTCAGGGTTATAGGGCCAGGGTTATAGAGCCAGGGATATGGAGCCAGGGTTATAGAGCCAGGGTCAGGGATATAAAGCCAGTGTTATAGAGCCAGGGTCAGGGTTATAGAGGCAGGGTCAGGGTTATGGAGCCAGGGTTATGGAGTCAGGGTTATGGAGTCAGGGTTATAGAGCCAGGGTCAGGGTTATAGAGCCAGGGTTATAGAGTCAGGGTTATGGAGCCAGGGTCAGGGTTATAGAGCCAGGTTCAGGGTTATAGAGCCAGGGTCAGGGTTATGGAGCCAGGGTTATAGAGCCAGGGTTATATGGCCAGGGTCAGGGTTATAGAGTCAGGGTCAGGGTTATAGAGCCAGGGTTATAAAGCCAGGGTCAAGGTTATAGAGTCAAGGTGAGGGTTATAGAGCCAGGGTTATAGAGCCAGGGTTATAGAGCCAGGGTCAGGGTTATGGAGCCATGGTCAGGGTTATAGAGCCAGGGTTTTTTTTGCCAGGGTCAGGGTTATAGAGCCAGGGTCACGGTCATAGAGCCAGGGTTATAGAGTCAGGGTCAGGGTTATAGAGCCAGGGTCAGGGTTATAGAGCCAGGGTCAGGGTTATAGAGTCAGGGTCAGGGTTATAGAGCCAGGGTCAGGGTTATAGAGCCAGGGTTATAGAGGCATGGTTATAGAGCCAGGGTTATGGAGCCAGGGTCAGAGTTATAGAGCCAGGGTTATAGAGCCAGGGTTATAGAGCCAGGGTTATAGATCCAGGGTTATAGAGCCAGGGTTATAGAGCCAGGGTCAGGGTCATAGAGCCAAGGTTATAGAGCCAGGGTCAGGGTTATAGATCCAGGGTTATAGAGCCAGGGTTATAGAGCCAGGGTCAGGAATATAGAGCCAGGGTTATAGAGTCACGGTCAGGGTTATAGATCCAGGGTTATGGAGCCAGGGTTATAGAGCCAGGGTCAGGGTTATAGAGTCAGGGTCAGGGTTATAGAGCCAGGGTTATAGAGCCAGGGATATGGAGCCAGGGTTATAGAGCCAGGGTCAGGGTTATAGAGCCAGGGTTATAGAGCCAGGGTCAGGGTTATAGAGCCAGGGTTATAGAGTCAGGGTTATGGAGCCAGGGTCAGGGTTATAGAGCCAGGTTCAGGGTTATAGAGCCATGGTCATGGTTATGGAGCCAGGGTTTTAGAGCCAGGGTTATAGAGCCAGGGTCAGGGTTATAGAGTCAGGGTCAGGGTTATAGAGCCAGGGTTATAGAGCCAGGGTCAGGGTTATAGAGTCAGGGTCAGGGTTATAGAGCCAGGGTTATAGAGCCAGGGTCAGGGTTATGGAGCCATGGTCAGGGTTATAGAGCCAGGGTTATAGAGCCAGGGTCAGGGTTATAGAGCCAGGGTCAGGGTTATAGAGCCAGGGTTATAAAGCCAGGGTTATAAAGCCAGGGTTACAGAGCCAGGGTTATAGAGCCAGGGTCAGGGTTATAGAGCCAGGGTTATAGAGCCAGGGTTTTAGAGCCAGGGTTATAGAGCCAGGGTCAGGGTTATAGAGCCAGGGTCAGGGTTATAGAGCCAGGGTCAGGGTTATGGAGTCATGGTCAGGGTTATAGAGCCAGGGTTATAGAGTCAGGGTCAAGGTTATAGAGCCAGGGTCAGGGTTATGGAGCCAGGGTCAGGGTTATGGAGTCAGGGTCAGGGTTATAGAGCCAAGTGTTATAGAGCCAGGGTTATAGAGCCAGGGTCAGGGTTATAGAGCCAGGGTTATAGAGCCAGGGTTATAGAGTCAGGGTCAGGGTTATAGAGCCAGGGTCAGGGTTATAGAGCCAGGGTTATAGAGCCAGGGTTATAGAGCCAGGGTTATAGAGCCAGGGTCAGTGTTATAGAGCCAGGTTCAGGGTTATAGAGCAAGGGTTATAGAGTCAGGGTTATAGAGTCAGGGTTATGGAACCAGGGTCAGGGTTATAGAACCAGGGTTATAGAGCCAGGGTCAGGGTTATAGAGCCAGGGTTATGGAGCCAGGGTTATAGAGTCAGGGTCAGAGTTATAGAGCTAGGGTTATAGAGCCAGGGTTATAGAGCCAGGGTTATAGAGCCAGTGTCAGGGTTATAGAGCCTGGGTCAGGGTTATAGATCCAGGGTTATAGAGCCAGGGTTATGGAGCCAGGGTTATAGAGCCAGGGTCAGGGTTATAAAGCCAGGGTTATAGAGCCAGGGTCAGGGTTATAGAGGCAGGGTCAGGGTTATGGAGCCAGGGTTATGGAGTCAGGGTTATAGAGCCAGGGTTGTAGAGCCAGGGTCAGGGTTATAGAGCCAGGGTTATAGAGTCAGGGTTTTGGAGCCAGGGTCAGGGTTATAGAGCCAGGGTCAGGGTTATAGAGCCAGGGTCAGGGTTATGGAGCCAGGGTTATAGAGCCAGGGTTATAGAGCCAGGGTAAGGGTTATAGAGCCAGGGTTATAGAGCCAGGGTTATAGAGCCAATGTTATAGAGCCAGGGTCAGGGTTATAGAGCCAGGGTTATAGAGCCAGGGTCAGGGTTATAGAGCCAGGGTTATAGAGCCAGGGTTATAGATCCAGGGTCAGGGTTATGGAGCCATGGTCAGGGTTATAGAGCCAGGGTTATAGAGCCAGGGTCAGGGTTATAGAGCCAGGGTCAGGGTTATAGAGCCAGGGTTATAGAGTCAGGGTTATGGAACCAGGGTTACAGAGCCAGGGTTACAGAGCCAGGGTTATAGAGCCAGGGTCAGGGTTATAGAGCCAGGGTTATAGAGCCAGGGTCAGGGTTATAGAGCCAGGGTCAGGGTTATAGAGCCAGGGTCAGGGTCATGGAGTCAGGGTCAGGGTTATAGAGCCAGGGTTATAGAGTCAGGGTCAGGGTTATAGAGCCAGGGTCAGGGTTATGGAGCCAGGGTCAGGGTTATGGAGTCAGGGTCAGGGTTATAGAGCCAAGTGTTATAGAGCCAGGGTTATAGAGCCAGGGTCAGGGTTATAGAGCCAGGGTTATAGAGCCAGGGTTATAGAGTCAGGGTCAGGGTTATAGAGCCAGGGTCAGGATTATAGAGCCAGGGTTATAGAGCCAGGGTTATAGAGCCAGGGTCAGTGTTATAGAGCCAGGGTCAGGGTTATAGAGCAAGGGTTATAGAGTCAGGGTTATAGAGTCAGGGTTATGGAACCAGGGTCAGGGTTATAGAACCAGGGTTATAGAGCCAGGGTCAGGGTTATAGAGCCAGGGTTATGGAGCCAGGGTTATAGAGTCAGGGTCAGGGTTATAGAGCTAGGGTTATAGAGCCAGGGTTATAGAGCCAGGGTTATAGAGCCAGTGTCAGGGTTATAGAGCCAGGGTCAGGGTTATAGATCCAGGGTTATAGAGCCAGAGTTATGGAGCCAGGGTTATAGAGCCAGGGTCAGGGTTATAAAGCCAGGGTTATAGAGCCAGGGTCAGGGTTATAGAGGCAGGGTCAGGGTTATGGAGCCAGGGTTATGGAGTCAGGGTTATAGAGCCAGGGTTATAGAGCCAGGGTCAGGGTTATAGAGCCAGGGTTATAGAGTCAGGGTTTTGGAGCCAGGGTCAGGGTTATAGAGCCAGGGTCAGGGTTATAGAGCCAGGGTCAGGGTTATGGAGCCAGGGTTATAGAGCCAGGGTTATAGAGCCAGGGTAAGGGTTATAGAGCCAGGGTTATAGAGCCAGGGTTATAGAGCCAATGTTACAGAGCCAGGGTCAGGGTTATAGAGCCAGGGTTATAGAGCCAGGGTCAGGGTTATAGAGCCAGGGTTATAGAGCCAGGGTTATAGATCCAGGGTCAGGGTTATGGAGCCATGGTCAGGGTTATAGAGCCAGGGTTATAGAGCCAGGGTCAGGGTTATAGAGCCAGTGTCAGGGTTATAGAGCCAGGGTTATAGAGTCAGGGTTATGGAACCAGGGTCAGTGTTATAGAGCCAGGGTCAGGGTTATAGAGCCAGGGTCAGGGTTATAGACCCAGGGTTATAGAGCCATGGTTATAGAGCCAGGGTTATAGAGCCAGGGTTATAGAGCCAGGGTTATAGAATCAGGGTCAGGGTTATAGAGCCAGGGTCAGGGTTATAGAGCCAGGGTCAGGGTTAAGGAGTCAGTTTCAAGGTTTTAGAGCCAGGGTCAGTGTTATAATAGAGCCAGGGTCAGGGTTATAATAGAGCCAGGGTCAGGGTTATAGAGCCAGGGTTATAGAGCCAAGATTATAGAGCCAGGGTTATGGAGCCAGGGTTATGGAGCCAGGGTCAGGGTTATAGAGCCAGGGTCAGGGTTATAGAGCCAGGGTCAGGGTTATAGACCCAGGGTTATAGAGCCATGGTTATAGAGCCAGGGTTATAGAGCCAGGGTTATAGAGCCAGGGTTATAGAGCCAGGATTATAGAGCCAGGGTTATGGAGCCAGGGTTATGGAGCCAGGGTCAGGGTTATAGAGCCAGGGTCAGGGTTATAGAGCCAGGGTCAGGGTTATAGACCCAGGGTTATAGAGCCAGGGTTATAGAGCCAGGGTTATAGAGCCAGGGTTATGCCCACTGCTCTGAGGCTAGGAAACACTATCCACTGTCATTTCAATAAGCATTTCTCTACGGTTGGCCACGGTTGGCCATTTCTCTACGGTTGGCCACGGTTGGCCATTTCTCTACGGTTGGCCACGGTTGGCCATTTCTCTACGGTTGGCCACGGTTGGCCATTTCTCTACGGTTGGCCACGGTTGGCCATTTCTCTACGGTTGGCCACGGTTGGCCATTTCTCTACGGTTGGCCACGGTTGGCCATTTCTCTACGGTTGGCCACGGTTGGCCATTTCTCTACGGTTGGCCACGGTTGGCCATTTCTCTACGGTTGGCCACGGTTGGCCATTTCTCTACGGTTGGCCACGGTTGGCCATTTCTCTACGGTTGGCCATGCTTTCCACTTGGCTACCCCTACCCCGGTCAACTGCCCGGCACCCTCCACAGCAACCCCCCACCATTTCTCCTTTACCCAAATCCAGATAGCTGATGTTCTGAAAGAGCTGCAAAATCCGGACACCTACAAATCAGCCGGGCTAGACAATCTGGACCATCTCTTTCTAAAATGATCTGCCTAAATTGTTGCAACCCCTATTACTAGCCTGTTCAAACTCTCTTTCCTGGCTTTCCTGTCTGAGATTCCCAAAGATTGGAACGCTGCCGCGGTCATCCCCCTCTTCAAAGGGGGTGACACTCTAGACCCAAACTGCTACAGACCAATATCTATCCTACCCTGCCTTTCTAAGGTCTTCGAAAGCCAAATTAACAAACAGATTACCGACCATTTCGAATCCAACCGTACCTTCTCCGCTATGCAATCCGGTTTCAGAGCTGGTCATGGGTGCACCTCAGCCACGCTCAAAGTCCTAAACGATATCTTAACCACCATCAACCTGTATTCATCGACCTGGCCAAGGCTTTCGACTCTGTCAATCACAATATTCTTATTGGCAGACTCGACAGCCTTGGTTTCTCAAATGATTGCCTTGCCTGGTTTACCAACTACTTCTCTGATAGAGTTCAGTGTGTTAAATCGGAGGGTCTGCTGTCCGGACCTCTGACAGTCTCTATGGGTGTGCCACAGGGTTCAATTCTCGGGCCAACTCTCTTTTCTGTATACATCAATGATGTTGCTCTTGCTGCTGGTGATTCTCTGATCCACCTCTACGCAGATGACACCATTCTGTATACTTCTGGCCCCTCCTTGGACACTGTGTTAACTAACCTCCAGACGAGCTTCAATGCCATACAACTCTCCTTCCGTGGCCTCCAACTGCTCTTAAACGCAAGTAAAACTAAATGCATGCTATTCAATCGATCACTGCCCGCACCTGCTCGCCCGTCCAGCATCACTACTCTGGACAGCTCTGACTTATAATACGTGGACAACTACAAATACCTGGGTGTCGACATGGTTAGACTGTAAACTCTCCTTCCAGACTCACATTAAGCATCTCCATTCCAAAATGAAATCTAGAATTGGCTTCATATATCGCAACAAAGCATCCTTCACTCATGCTGCCAAACATACCCTCGTAAAACTGACCATCCTACTGATCCTCGACTTCGTTGATGTCATCTATAAAATAGCCTCCAACACTCTACTCAAACTGGATGCAGTCTATCACAGTGCCATCTGTTTTCTCACCAAAGCCCCATACACTACCCACCATTGCGACCTGTACGCTCTCGTTGATTGGCCCTCGCTTTATACTCGTCGCCAAATCCACTGGCTACAGGTTATCTACAAGTCTCTGCTAGGTAAAGCCCCGCCTCATCTCAGCTCACTGGTCACCATAGCATCACCCACCTGGTCACCCCCAAAGCCAATTCCTCCTTCGGTCATCTTTCCTTCCAGTTCTCTGCTGCCAATGACTGGAACGAACTGCAAAAATCTCTGAAGCTGGAGACTCATATTTCCCTCACTAGCTTTAAGCACCAGCTGTCAGAGCAGCTCACAGATCACTGCACCTGTGCATAGCCCATCTGTAAATAGCCCATCTATCTACCTACCTCATCCCCATACAGTATTTTATTTATCTTGCTCCTTTGCACCTGTTTTGATCAATTCGATTGAATTTGATACCATATGAGCATTCCCCCTGAGTCTCTGCCCTGCCCTGAGTCTCTGCCCTGTCTTGAGTCTCTGCCCTGTCCTGAGTCTCTGCCCTGTCTGATTATTTTAATTTAGTGGATGGTAGGATTATCTCCCTATAACCTAGTGGACAGCCAGTGGAAACATCACCTCTGCACCATGTTTCCTGTAGTACTACAATATCAACATCATCATTTCTTTCAGGAAGTCTGGGTTTCTGCTCTACAACCCAAAAGACTTCAATCCTTGTAAATTCCAACATGCAACATAAAAAGATGTCCTAACTTTTTTCCCCCTTTACATTCAAAATGAGACAAACACTCACAATCCAACAAGAACTATTAAAATTGTATTTTTCAATTAAAGTAAACTCTCATTATGCAAATGTGATTTGTTTATCATTTAAGATAGCATTTGTGTCATGCCACTTGGGTGGGTGTAGTGTGAGGATGGTGGAGTTCTTGTGCTCATCTTACCATGACCCTCGGCCTATCACATGTGAGCATCCATGACCCTCGGCCTATCACATGTGAGCATAGTAGACTCAGCATGTGTTTAATGTCACTCATTTGGTTGGTGGGGGCTGGGCCAGTTGCTCCTCTCACATCCTGTGTGTAGCTCTGCCTGCTGGGCTGGGGCTCCTCCAAGTGTGGGTCTGCGGTGGGGGGCAGGGGGGTGGGAAGCCTCGTCTGGGTGGCTCTGAAGCTGGAGTGGGGTGGTCTGTGCTGCGCTGGCTGTGGAGGGCATTGAGGTAGGTGTTGCTGTGGTCGTGGCTGGGGGTTCCAGGGTGCTGGTCCGGGGTGTTGTCTCGGTGATCTGGGCGGGGTGGAGATTGCTCCGCTGTTCCTGGGTGGAGAGGTCAGGCTGCGGTTTAAAGCAACGTTCTTGAGAGTCTTGGCAAGGATGGGAACTGTCTCCCTGTACAGGTGAACACGGTCATAGAGACAGTCCAGGGTCTATAACCCTGACCCTGGTTCTATAACCCTGACCCTGGTTCTATAACCCTGACCCTGGCTCTATAACCCTGGCTCTAAGACCCTGATCCTGGCTCTATAACCCTGACCCTGGCTCTATAACTCTGGCTCTATAACTCTGGCTCTATAACTCTGACCCTGGCTATATAACCCTGACCCTGGCTATATAACTCTGGCTCTATAACACTGCCCCTGGCTCTATAACTCTGACCCTGGCTATATAACCCTGACCCTGGTTCTATAACCCTGGCTCTATAACCCTGACCCTGACTCTATAACCCTGACCCTGACTCCATAACCCTGGCTCTATAACCCTGACTCTATAAACCTGACCCTGGCTCTATAACCCTGGCTCTATAACCTGGCTCTATAACCCTGACCCTGGTTCTATAACCCTGGCTCTATAACCTGGCTCTATAACCCTGACCCTGGTTCTATAACCCTGACCCTAGCTCTATAACCCTGGCTCTTTAACCCTGGCTCCATAACCCTGGCTCTATAACTCTGGCTCTATAACCCTGGCTCTATAACCCTGGCTCCATAACCCTGACCCTGGCTCTATAACCCTGGCTCTATAACCCTGACTCTATAACCCTGGCTCTATAACCCTGGCTCTATAACCCTGGCTCTATAACCCTGACCCTGGCTCTATAACCCTGACTCTATAACCCTGGCTCTATAACCCTGACCCTGGCTCTATAACCCTGGCTCTATAACCCTGGCTCTATAACCCTGACCCTGGCTTTATAACCCTGGCGCTATAACCCTGACCCTGGCTCCATAACCCTGGCCCTGGTTCTGTAACCCTGACCCTGGTTCTATAACCCTGACCCTGACTCTATAACCCTGACCTGGCTCTATAACCCTGACCCTGACTCTATAACCCTGACCCTGTCTCTATAACCCTGACCCTGGCTCTATAACCCTGACGCTGGCCCTATAACCCTGACCCTGGCTCCATAACCCTGACACGGCTCTATAACCCTGACTCTATAACCCTGGCTCTATAACTCTGACCCTGGCTATATAACCCTGACCCTGGCCATATAACTCTGGCTCTATAACCCTGCCCCTGGCTCTATAACTCTGACCCTGGCTATATAACCCTGACCCTGGTTCTATAACCCTGACCCTGACTCTATTACCCTGGCTCTATAACCCTGACCCTGACTCTATAACCCTCACTCCATAACCCTGGCTCTATAACCCTGACTCTATAAACCTGACCCTGGATCTATAACCCTGGCTCTATAACCCTGGCTCTATAACCCTGGCTCTATAACCCTGACCCTGGCTCTATAACCCTGGCTCTATAACCTGGCTCTATAACCCTGACCCTGGTTCTATAACCCTGACCCTAGCTCTATAACCCTGGCTCTTTAACCCTGGCTCTATAACCCTGGCTCTATAACTCTGGATCTATAACCCTGGCTCCATAACCCTGACCCTGGCTCTATAACCCTGGCTCTATAACCCTGACTCTATAACCCTGGCTCTATAACCCTGGCTCTATAACCCTGGCTCTATAACCCTGGCTCTATAACCCTGACCCTGGCTCTATAACCCTGACTCTATAACCCTGGCTCTATAACCCTGACCCTGGCTCTATAACCCTGGCTCTATAACCCTGGCTCTATAACCCTGACCCTGGCTTTATAACCCTGGCGCTATAACCCTGACCCTGGTTCTATAACCCTGACCCTGACTCTATAACCCTGACCCTGGCTCTATAACCCTGACCCTAACTCTATAACCCTGACCCTGTCTCTATAACCCTGACCCTGGCTCTATAACCCTGACCCTGGCCCTATAACCCTGACCCTGGCTCCATAACCCTGACTCTGGCTCTATAACCCTGACTCTATAACCCTGACCCTGGTTCTATAACCCTGACTCCATAACCCTGGCTCTATAATCCTGGCCCTGGCTCTATAACCCTGACCCTGGCTCTATAACCCTGACCCTGGCTCTATAACCCTGGCTCTATAACCCTGGCTCTATAACCCTGGTTACATAACCCTGACTCTATAACCCTGACCCTGACTCTATAACCCTGACCCTGGCTCTATAACCCTGACTCTATAACCCTGGTTCTATAACCCTGAGTCATTAGCAGAACGTCAGAACCCCGTTCCTATCAGTCTCTCACATCTCTCTCTGCAGGGCATCATAGTGGAACATTGGAGAACAGAACATATGGTTGGAGTTTGAACCCTGAGGTCCCTGACGAGGTCTTCAGCTCTGGCTGCCTGGGTAAACAATCTTAGAGCAGGTTTCTGAACAGAATAAGGTCTGTGGTAGAGATAGATAGATGGAAGGTCTGTGCCCAGTGTGTTTGGAGGTAGATAGATGGAAGGTCTGTGCCCAGTGTGTTTGGAGGTAGATAGATGGAAGGTCTGTGCCCAGTGTGTTTGGAGGTAGATATATGGAAGGTCTGTGCCCAGTGTGTTTGGAGATAGATATATGGAAGGTCTGTGCCCAGTGTGTTTGGAGACAGATATATGGAAGGTCTGTGCCCAGTGTGTTTGGAGGTAGATATATGGAAGGTCTTGGTCCAGTGTGTTTGGAGATAGATATATGGAAGGTCTGTGCCCAGTGTGTTTGGAGATAGATAGATGGAAGGTCTGTGCCCAGTGTGTTTGGAGATAGATAGATGGAAGGTCTGTGCCCAGTGTGTTTGGAGATAGATAGATGGTAGGTCTGTGCCCAGTGTGTTTGGAGATAGATATATGGAAGGTCTTGGTCCAGTGTGTTTGGAGATAGATAGATGGAAGGTCTGTGCCCAGTGTGTTTGGAGATAGATATATGGAAGGTCTGTGCCCAGTGTGTTTGGAGATAGATAGATGGAAGGTCTGTGTCCAGTGTGTTTGGAGATAGATAGATGGAAGGTCTGTGCCCAGTGTGTTTGGAGATAGATAGATGGAAAGTCTGTGCCCAGTGTGTTTGGAGATAGATAGATGGAAGGTCTGTGCCCAGTGTGTTTGGAGATAGATAGATGGAAGGTCTGTGCCCAGTGTGTTTGGAGATAGATAGATGGAAGGTCTGTGCCCAGTGTGTTTGGAGATAGATAGATGGAAGGTCTTGGTCCAGTGTGTTTGGAGATAGATAGATGGAAAGTCTGTGCCCAGTGTGTTTGGAGGTAGATAGATGGAAGGTCTGTGCCCAGTGTGTTTGGAGGTAGATAGATGGAAGGTCTGTGCCCAGTGTGTTTGGAGGTAGATATATGGAAGGTCTGTGCCCAGTGTGTTTGGAGATAGATATATGGAAGGTCTGTGCCCAGTGTGTTTGGAGATAGATATATGGAAGGTCTGTGCCCAGTGTGTTTGGAGGTAGATATATGGAAGGTCTTGGTCCAGTGTGTTTGGAGATAGATATATGGAAGGTCTGTGCCCAGTGTGTTTGGAGATAGATAGATGGAAGGTCTGTGCCCAGTGTGTTTAGAGATAGATAGATGGAAGGTCTGTGCCCAGTGTGTTTGGAGATAGATAGATGGTAGGTCTGTGCCCAGTGTGTTTGGAGATAGATATATGGAAGGTCTTGGTCCAGTGTGTTTGGAGATAGATAGATGGAAGGTCTGTGCCCAGTGTGTTTGGAGATAGATATATGGAAGGTCTGTGCCCAGTGTGTTTGGAGATAGATAGATGGAAGGTCTGTGTCCAGTGTGTTTGGAGATAGATAGATGGAAGGTCTGTGCCCAGTGTGTTTGGAGATAGATAGATGGAAAGTCTGTGCCCAGTGTGTTTGGAGATAGATAGATGGAAGGTCTGTGCCCAGTGTGTTTGGAGATAGATAGATGGAAGGTCTGTGCCCAGTGTGTTTGGAGATAGATAGATGGAAGGTCTGTGCCCAGTGTGTTTGGAGATAGATAGATGGAAGGTCTTGGTCCAGTGTGTTTGGAGATAGATAGATGGAAGGTCTGTGCCCAGTGTGTTTGGAGATAGATAGATGGAAGGTCTGTGCCCAGTGTGTTTGGAGGTAGATATATGGAAGGTCTGTGCCCAGTGTGTTTGGAGATAGATAGTTGGAAGGTCTGTGTCCAGTGTATTGGAGATAGATAGATGGAAGGTCTGTGCCCAGTGTGTTGGAGATAGATAGATGTAAGGTCTGTGCCCAGTGTGCTTGGAGATAGATAGATGGAAGGTCTGTGCCCAGTGTGTTTGGAGATAGATAGATGGAAGGTCTGTGCCCAGTGTGTTTGGAGATAGATAGATGGAAGGTCTGTGCCCAGTGTGTTTGGAGATAGATAGATGGAAGGTCTTGGTCCAGTGTGTTTGGAGATAGATGGAAGGTCTGTGCCCAGTGTGTTTGGAGATAGATAGATGGAAGGTCTGTGCCCAGTGTGTTTGGAGATAGATAGATGGAAGGTCTTGGTCCAGTGTGTTTGGAGATAGATAGATGGAAGGTCTGTGCCCAGTGTGTTTGGAGATAGATAGATGGAAGGTCTGTGCCCAGTGTGTTTGGAGGTAGATATATGGAAGGTCTGTGCCCAGTGTGTTTGGAGATAGATAGATGGAAGGTCTGTGTCCAGTGTATTGGAGATAGATAGATGGAAGGTCTGTGCCCAGTGTGTTGGAGATAGATAGATGTAAGGTCTGTGCCCAGTGTGCTTGGAGATAGATAGATGGAAGGTCAGTGTCCAGTGTGTTTGGAGATAGATATATGGAAGGTCTGTGCCCAGTGTGTTTGGAGATAGATAGATGGAAAGTCTGTGCCCAGTGTGTTTGGAGATAGATAGATGGAAGGTCTGTGCCCAGTGTGTTTGGAGATAGATAGATGGAAGGTCTGTGCCCAGTGAGTTTGGAGATAGATAGATGGAAGGTCTGTGCCCAGTGTGCTTGGAGATAGATAGATGGAAAGTCTGTGCCCAGTGTGTTTGGAGATAGATAGATGGAAGGTCTGTGCCCAGTGTGTTTGGAGATAGATAGATGGAAGGTCTGTGCCCAGTGTGTTTGGAGATAGATAGATGGAAGGTCTGTGCCCAGTGTGTTTGGAGATAGATAGATGGAAAGTCTGTGCCGAGTGTGTTTGGAGATAGATAGATGGAAGGTCTGTGCCCAGTGTGTTTGGAGATAGATAGATGGAAGGTCTGTGCCCAGTGTGTTTGGAGATAGATAGATGGAAAGTCTGTGCTGAGTGTGTTTGGAGATAGATAGATGGAAGGTCTGTGCCCAGTGTGCTTGGAGATAGATAGATGGAAGGTCTGTGCCCAGTGTGTTTGGAGATAGACCGTGTGTGTTAGGGTAGGGGCCTCCCGAAGTGGTGCATCGCAGTGCTAGAAAATTCACTACAGCCTGGGGTTCGATCCCAGGCTGTAGAAGGCCGTAACCGGGAGACCCATGAGGCGGCGCACAATTGGCCCAGCGCTGTCTGGGTTAGGGGAAGGTTTTTCCCGGACGAGATTAGCTTGTCTCATCGTGCTCTAGCGTCTCCTTGTGGCGGGCCGGGCACCTGCATGCTGTCTGCTGCACCCGGCCTCACCCTACTAGAATCTGAAGTCAAATGTCTCCTGTTTTCTGATGATCTATTGCTTCTGTCCCCAACCAAGGAGGGCCTACAGCAGCACCTAGATATTCTGCACAGATTCTGCCAGACCTGGGCCCTGACAGACCTGGGCCCTGACAGACCTGGGCCCTGACAAACCTGGGCCCTGACAGACCTGGGCCCTGACAAACCTGGGCCCTGACAGACCTGGGCCCTGACAGACCTGGGCCCTGACTGACCTGGGCCCTGACAGACCTGGGCCTTGACAGACCTGGGCCCTGACAGACCTGGGCCCTGACAGACCTGGGCCCTGACAGACCTGGGATAACAGTAAAACCAGAGAAAGTTTTTTGAGCGAGAATTAAGACGACTTTCGAGTAGTAAGACAGGTATAAAAGCAACAGATACCATTAATAAGAATTACTGCTTCACATACAAGCCAGTGAATTATATGCGTTACAGCTGGATGAGTCAACAGATGTGGCGTGCCTGGCACAGCTCCTGGTATATGTCAGCTATGTTTATGGGGGTCAATCAAGGAAGACATCCTCTTCTGCAAACCACTAGAAACCAGGACAACAGAAGAGGATATTTTTAAAGTACTGGACAGCTTTGTGACATCAAATGGACTTTGGTGGTCAAGATGTGTTGGCATCTGTACTGATGGCACAAAAACCATGACAGGGAGACATAGTGGAGTGGTAACGCTCGTACAAGCAGTTTCTCCCGACACCACTTGGGTACACTGCAGCATCCACCGAGAGGCTCTTGGGTACACTACAGCATCCACCGAGAGGCTCTTGGGTACACTGCAGCATCCACCGAGAGGCTCTTGGGTACACTGCAGCATCCACCGAGAGGCTCTTGGGTCCACTGCAGCATCCACCGAGAGGCTCTTGGGTACACTGCAGCATCCACCGAGAGGCTCTTGGTACACTGCAGCATCCACCGAGAGGCTCTTGGGTACACTGCAGTATCAACCTAAAGGCACTTGGGTACACTGCAGCATCCACCGAGAGGCTCTTGGGTACACTGCAGCATCAACCTAGAGGCTCTTGGGTACACTGCAGCATCCACCTAGAGGCTCTTGCTGCCAAGGGAATGTCTGACAGCTTGAAATACGTTTTTGTCACCACAGTGAAAATGGTTAACTTTGTTAAAGCAAGACCTCTGAGCTCCTCTGTATTTTCTGCACTATGCACTGATATGGACAGTGACCATGTAACGCTTTTACAACATACAGAAGTGCGCTGGTTTTCAAGGAGCAAAGTATTGACACAATGTTATGAATAAAGCCCCTTGAATTGAATTGAATTGAGAGAGAGAGAGAGAGAGAGAGAGAGAGAGAGAGAGAGAGAGAGAGAACGAGGGGGGGTAGAGAGAGAGGTTAAAGTTATTGGGGTGAGAGATGGGGGAAGGAGCAGCTGCCTTGCTATGTAAATAGTTGGGGAGGTAGGGTGGGTCTTGGAGCCAAGGGTTCTACAAAAGGCCTTCGCCATCTGTTCTAGGCTGGATTCCTGCTCGGTTCTGATCTACTCTGTTCTGCGTTGAAGTTACAATAACAGTCTCCTCACAGCACTGTTTTCTCATCACACTGGATCATGAATACATAGTTCTCTCTCTCTCTCCCCCTCCCCCTCCTCCTCCTCCTCTCTCTCCCCCCCCCCTCCTCCCTCCCTCATCAGATACAGAGGGGACCCACTCAGCGCTGAGAAGCTGAAACACAACTGTTATTGTTAATCCACACCTTGATCCTGTGGATGACAGACAGACAGACAGACAGACAGACAGACAGACAGACAGACAGACAGATAGACAGACAGATAGACAGACAGACAGACAGACAGACAGACAGACAGACAGACAGACAGACAGACAGACAGACAGACAGACAGACAGACAGATTCTGACTAAGAATTTCCTTCATTTCTTCGTCATGTAGAGTTTTAGGACTGACTGACTGATTGACTAACTGAAAGACTGACTGGCTGAATGACTAACTGAAAGACTGACTGGCTGATTGACTAACTGAAAGACTGACTGGCTGATTGACTAACTGAAAGACTGACTGGCTGATTGACTAACTGAAAGACTGACTGGCTAACTGAAAGACTGACTGGCTGAATGACTAACTGAAAGACTGACTGGCTGACTGGCTAACTGAAAGACTGACTGGCTGATTGACTAACTGAAAGACTGACTGGCTGATTGACTAACTGAAAGACTGACTGGCTGAATGACTAACTGAAAGACTGACTGGCTGATTGACTAACTGAAAGACTGACTGGCTGACTGGCTAATTGAAAGACTGACTGGCTGACTGGCTAACTGAAAGACTGACTGGCTGACTGGCTAACTGAAAGACTGACTGGCTAACTGGCTAATTGACTGGCTGACTGATTGACTGACTAATTAAATGGAAGACTGGGTGACTGATTGACTGACTGGTTAAAGAGCTAGATGGAAGGCTGGCTGACTGATTGATTGACTGACTGATTAGAGCTAGACGGAAGGCTGGCTGACTGATTGACTGACTAGTTAAAGAGTTAGACGGAAAGCTGGCTGACTGATTGACTGACTGGTTAAAGAGCTAGACGGAAGGCTGACTGACTGATTGACTGACTAGTTAAAGAGTTAGACGGAAAGCTGGCTGACTGATTGACTGACTAGTTAAAGAGTTAGATGGAAGGCTGGCTGACTGATTGACTGACTGGTTAAAGAGCTAGATGGAAGGCTGGCTGACTGATTGACTGACTGATTAAATAGCTAGACGGAAGGCTGGCTGACTGATTGACTGACTGGTTAAAGGTGGAAGGTCTGTGACTAAATGGCACCCTGTTTCCTTCATAGTGCACTACTTTTGACCACTAGATACGTAGGAAATAGGATGCCATTTGGAGTAGACAACAAGACTTGACTCCACATTTCTCTCTCTCTCTCCTCCTATCACTCTCCTCCTATCTCTCTCCTCCTATCTCTCTCCTCCTATCACTCTCCTCCTATCACTCTCCTCCTATCTCTCTCCTCCTATCTCTCTCCTCCTATCTCTCTCCTCATATCACTCTCATCCTATCTCTCTCCTCCTATCTCTCCTCCTATCACTCTCCTCCTATCTCTCTCCTCCTATCTCTCTCCTCCTATCACTCTCATCCTATCTCTCTCCTCCTATCTCTCCTCCTATCTCTCTCCTCCTATCTCTCTCCTCCTATCTCTCTCCTCCTATCACTCTCATCCTATCTCTCTCCTCCTATCTCTCCTCCTATCACTCTCCTCCTATCTCTCTCCTCCTATCTCTCTCCTCCTATCACTCTCCTCCTATCTCTCTCCTCCTATCTCTCTCCTCCTATCACTCTCCTCCTATCTCTCTCCTCCTATCTCTCTCCTCCTATCTCTCTCCTCCTATCACTCTCATCCTATCGCTCTCCTCCTATCTCTCCTCCTATCACTCTCCTCCTATCTCTCTCCTCCTATCTCTCTCCTCCTATCTCTCTCCTCCTATCACTCTCATCCTATATCTCTCCTCCTATCTCTCTCCTCCTATCTCTCTCCTCCTATCTCTCTCCTCCTATCACTCTCATCCTATCTCTCTCTTCGGAGAAGAACATATGTGAGTAATCTGTTGAACAAATGTCGGTTTTAGACGGTGTTCCTCCGTGCACACGGCTCCTCTAAAGCTGAAGGGCAGATGAATTATCACTATCTCTACACACTGTGACCAGCCAGCTGGGCTAACAGGCCAAGGAAAGCAGGTGCTGAAATGTAACACCCTTACCTAAATTCACATGCATCTGTCCGTGTCTTCACCCCACCCCACTTCTTCCTCCGACCCGTGACCCCAGCGCAGCATGGCCCTGAACACAGTCTTCGTTGTGTGCGTGTGTGTGTGTGTGTGTGTCGAGGCGGAGGGACCACCTGTGTCTAAGAGGAGACCTCGGCTGTTATGTCTCTGCTACGGAATATAATAACAAGGATAACAGATCCAGCTCTGCAAATAACTCAGTGAGGAGATCATTTTCCGCCACGTGTCGCTCGCTAGACAAAGGTAAAATAAGAACAGATGATATCATTTAATTCCTCTCATCCTCCTTCTTTCTTCTTCTGGGATCGAGGTTCTTGCTTTCTTTTTCTTCACATGAACTCCTGTCTCTCTCTCTGCTCTGCTGAGGGTGAGAGGACCTCCGTGGGAGGTCCTGGAATAACCATAACCACAGCAGGAGACCCTCCATACAGGTCTAGTAGTGTTAGAGGAGCAGGTTAGGGGTCCTCAGAGATAACCCTGTATGTTCTGTTCACCTCTCTGTAGAGGAGCAGGAGGACATGACTCAGGTTAGGGGTCCTCAGAGATAACCCTGTATGTTCTGTTCACCTGTCTGTAGAGGAGCAGGAGGACATGACTCAGGTTAGGGGTCCTCAGAGATAACCCTGTATGTTCTGTTCACCTCTCTGTAGAGGAGCAGGAGGACATGACTCAGGTTAGGGGTCCTCAGAGATAACCCTGTATGTTCTGTTCACCTCTCTGTAGAGGAGCAGGAGGACATGACTCAGGTTAGGGGTCCTCAGAGATAACCCTGTATGTTCTGTTCCCCTCTCTGTTAAAGGAGCAGGAGGACATGACTCAGGTTTGGGGTAATCAGAGATAACCGTGTATGTTCTGTTCACCTCTCTGTAGAGGAGACAGATGAAGGGTTAGTTAGGGTTACACTGACTCCTATCAGACTATTACCAGGGATAGTTACACTGACTCCTATCAGACTATTACCAGGGTTAGTTACACTGACTCCTATCAGAGTATTACCAGGGTTAGTTACACTGACTCCTATCAGACTATTACCAGGGTTAGTTATACTGACTCCTATCAGACTATTACCAGGGTTAGTTATACTGACTCCTATCAGACTATTACCAGGGATAGTTACACTGACTCCTATCAGACTATTACCAGGGTTAGTTACACTGACTCCTATCAGACTATTACCAGGGTTAGTTACACTGACTCCTATCAGACTATTACCAGGGTTAGTTAGGGTTATACTGACTCCTATCAGAGTATTACCAGGGTTAGTTAGGGTTACACTGACTCCTATCAGACTATTACCAGGGATAGTTACACTGACTCCTATCAGACTATTACCAGGGTTAGTTACACTGACTCCTATCAGACTATTACCAGGGTTAGTTAGGGTTATACTGACTCCTATCAGATTGTTACCAGGGTTAATTAGGGTTATACTGACTCCTATCAGACTATTACCAGGGTTAGTTAGGGTTATACTGACTCCTATCAGACTATTACCAGGGTTAGTTACACTGACTCCTATCAGACTATTACCAGGGTTAGTTAGGGTTACACTGACTCCTATCAGACTATTACCAGGGTTAGTTAGGGTTATACTGACTCCTATCAGACTATTACCAGGGTTAGTTAGGGTTACACTGACTCCTATCAGACTATTACCAGGGTTAGTTAGGGTTATACTGACTCCTATCAGATTGTTACCAGGGTTAGTTAGGGTTATACTGACTCCTATCAGATTGTTACCAGGGTTAATTAGGGTTATACTGACTCCTATCAGACTATTACCAGGGTTAGTTAGGGTTATACTGACTCCTATCAGACTATTACCAGGGTTAGTTACACTGACTCCTATCAGACTATTACCAGGGTTAGTTACACTGACTCCTATCAGACTATTACCAGGGTTAGTTAGGGTTACACTGACTCCTATCAGACTATTACCAGGGTTAGTTAGGGTTATACTGACTCCTATCAGACTATTACCAGGGTTAGTTAGGGTTATACTGACTCCTATCAGACTATTACCAGGGTTAGTTAGGGTTACACTGACTCCTATCAGACTATTACCGGGGTTAGTTAGGGTTATACTGACTCCTATCAGATTGTTACCAGGGTTAGTTACACTGACTCCTATCAGTATATTACCAGGGTTAGTTAGGGTTATACTGACTCCTATCAGATTGTTACCAGGGTTAGATAGGGTTATATTGACTCCTATCAGATTTTTACCAGGGTTAGTTAGGGTTATGTTGACTCCTATCAGATTGTTACCAGGGTTAGTTACACTGACTCCTATCAGTCTATTACCAGGGTTAGTTAGGGTTATATTGACTCCTATCAGATTGTTACCAGGGTTAGTTAGGGTAATATTGACTCCTATCAGATTGTTACCAGGGTTAGTTAGGGTTATACTGGCTCCTATCAGATTGTTACCAGGGTTAGTTAGGGTTATACTTACTCCTATCAGATTGTTACCAGGGTTAGTTAGGGTTACACTGACTCCTATCAGACAATAACCAGGGTTAGTTACACTGACTCCTATCAGACTATTACCAGGGTTAGTTAGGGTAATATTGACTCCTATCAGATTGTTACCAGGGTTAGTTAGGGTTACACTGACTCCTATCAGACAATTACCAGGGTTAGTTACACTGACTCCTATCAGACTATTACCAGGGTTAGTTAGGGTTATATTGACTCCTATCAGATTGTTACCAGGGTTAGTTAGGGTTACACTGACTCCTATCAGATTGTTACCAGGGTTAGTTACACTAACTCCTATCAGATTGTTACCAGGGTTAGATAGAGTTACTCTGACTCCTATCAGATTGTTACCAGGGTTAGATAGAGTTATACTGACTCCTATCAGATTGTTACCAGGGTTAGTTAGGGTTATACTGACTCCTATCAGACTATTACCAGGGTTAGTTAGGGTTATACTGACTCCTATCAGATTGTTACCAGGGTTAGTTAGGGTTACACTGACTCCTATCAGACTATTACCAGGGTTAGTTAGGGTTATACTGACTCCTATCAGATTGTTACCAGGGTTAGTTAGGGTTACACTGACTCCTATCAGACTATTACCAGGGTTAGTTACACTGACTCCTATCAGACTATTACCAGGGTTAGTTAGGGTTATACTGACTCCTATCAGATTGTTACCAGGGTTAGTTACACTGACTCCTATCAGTATATTACCAGGGTTAGTTAGGGTTATACTGACTCCTATCAGATTGTTACCAGGGTTAGATAGGGTTATATTGACTCCTATCAGATTTTTACCAGGGTTAGTTACACTGACTCCTATCAGTCTATTACCAGGGTTAGTTAGGGTTATATTGACTCCTATCAGATTGTTACCAGGGTTAGTTAGGGTAATATTGACTCCTATCAGATTGTTACCAGGGTTAGTTAGGGTAATATTGACTCCTATCAGTCTATTACCAGGGTTAGTTAGGGTTATACTGGCTCCTATCAGATTGTTACCAGGGTTAGTTAGGGTTATACTTACTCCTATCAGATTGTTACCAGGGTTAGTTAGGGTTACACTGACTCCTATCAGACAATAACCAGGGTTAGTTACACTGACTCCTATCAGACTATCACCAGGGTTAGTTAGGGTAATATTGACTCCTATCAGATTGTTACCAGGGTTAGTTAGGGTTACACTGACTCCTATCAGACAATAACCAGGGTTAGTTACACTGACTCCTATCAGACTATTACCAGGGTTAGTTAGGGTTATATTGACTCCTATCAGATTGTTACCAGGGTTAGTTAGGGTTATACTGACTCATATCAGACTATTACCAGAGTTAGTTAGGGTTATACTGACTCCTATCAGATTGTTACCAGGGTTAGTTAGGGTTACACTGACTCCTATCAGACTATTACCAGGGTTAGTTATACTGACTCCTATCAGACTATTACCAGGGTTAGTTATACTGACTCCTATCAGACTATTACCAGGGATAGTTACACTGACTCCTATCAGACTATTACCAGGGTTAGTTACACTGACTCCTATCAGACTATTACCAGGGTTAGTTACACTGACTCCTATCAGACTATTACCAGGGTTAGTTAGGGTTATACTGACTCCTATCAGACTATTACCAGGGTTAGTTAGGGTTACACTGACTCCTATCAGACTATTACCAGGGATAGTTACACTGACTCCTATCAGACTATTACCAGGGTTAGTTACACTGACTCCTATCAGACTATTACCAGGGTTAGTTAGGGTTATACTGACTCCTATCAGATTGTTACCAGGGTTAATTAGGGTTATACTGACTCCTATCAGACTATTACCAGGGTTAGTTAGGGTTATACTGACTCCTATCAGACTATTACCAGGGTTAGTTACACTGACTCCTATCAGACTATTACCAGGGTTAGTTAGGGTTACACTGACTCCTATCAGACTATTACCAGGGTTAGTTAGGGTTATACTGACTCCTATCAGACTATTACCAGGGTTAGTTAGGGTTACACTGACTCCTATCAGACTATTACCAGGGTTAGTTAGGGTTATACTGACTCCTATCAGATTGTTACCAGGGTTAGTTAGGGTTATACTGACTCCTATCAGATTGTTACCAGGGTTAATTAGGGTTATACTGACTCCTATCAGACTATTACCAGGGTTAGTTAGGGTTATACTGACTCCTATCAGACTATTACCAGGGTTAGTTACACTGACTCCTATCAGACTATTACCAGGGTTAGTTACACTGACTCCTATCAGACTATTACCAGGGTTAGTTAGGGTTACACTGACTCCTATCAGACTATTACCAGGGTTAGTTAGGGTTATACTGACTCCTATCAGACTATTACCAGGGTTAGTTAGGGTTATACTGACTCCTATCAGACTATTACCAGGGTTAGTTAGGGTTACACTGACTCCTATCAGACTATTACCGGGGTTAGTTAGGGTTATACTGACTCCTATCAGATTGTTACCAGGGTTAGTTACACTGACTCCTATCAGTATATTACCAGGGTTAGTTAGGGTTATACTGACTCCTATCAGATTGTTACCAGGGTTAGATAGGGTTATATTGACTCCTATCAGATTTTTACCAGGGTTAGTTAGGGTTATGTTGACTCCTATCAGATTGTTACCAGGGTTAGTTACACTGACTCCTATCAGTCTATTACCAGGGTTAGTTAGGGTTATATTGACTCCTATCAGATTGTTACCAGGGTTAGTTAGGGTAATATTGACTCCTATCAGATTGTTACCAGGGTTAGTTAGGGTTATACTGGCTCCTATCAGATTGTTACCAGGGTTAGTTAGGGTTATACTTACTCCTATCAGATTGTTACCAGGGTTAGTTAGGGTTACACTGACTCCTATCAGACAATAACCAGGGTTAGTTACACTGACTCCTATCAGACTATTACCAGGGTTAGTTAGGGTAATATTGACTCCTATCAGATTGTTACCAGGGTTAGTTAGGGTTACACTGACTCCTATCAGACAATAACCAGGGTTAGTTACACTGACTCCTATCAGACTATTACCAGGGTTAGTTAGGGTTACACTGACTCCTATCAGATTGTTACCAGGGTTAGTTACACTAACTCCTATCAGATTGTTACCAGGGTTAGATAGAGTTACTCTGACTCCTATCAGATTGTTACCAGGGTTAGATAGAGTTATACTGACTCCTATCAGATTGTTACCAGGGTTAGTTAGGGTTATACTGACTCCTATCAGACTATTACCAGGGTTAGTTAGGGTTATACTGACTCCTATCAGATTGTTACCAGGGTTAGTTAGGGTTACACTGACTCCTATCAGACTATTACCAGGGTTAGTTAGGGTTATACTGACTCCTATCAGATTGTTACCAGGGTTAGTTAGGGTTACACTGACTCCTATCAGACTATTACCAGGGTTAGTTACACTGACTCCTATCAGACTATTACCAGGGTTAGTTAGGGTTATACTGACTCCTATCAGATTGTTACCAGGGTTAGTTACACTGACTCCTATCAGTATATTACCAGGGTTAGTTAGGGTTATACTGACTCCTATCAGATTGTTACCAGGGTTAGATAGGGTTATATTGACTCCTATCAGATTTTTACCAGGGTTAGTTACACTGACTCCTATCAGTCTATTACCAGGGTTAGTTAGGGTTATATTGACTCCTATCAGATTGTTACCAGGGTTAGTTAGGGTAATATTGACTCCTATCAGATTGTTACCAGGGTTAGTTAGGGTAATATTGACTCCTATCAGTCTATTACCAGGGTTAGTTAGGGTTATACTGGCTCCTATCAGATTGTTACCAGGGTTAGTTAGGGTTATACTTACTCCTATCAGATTGTTACCAGGGTTAGTTAGGGTTACACTGACTCCTATCAGACAATAACCAGGGTTAGTTACACTGACTCCTATCAGACTATCACCAGGGTTAGTTAGGGTAATATTGACTCCTATCAGATTGTTACCAGGGTTAGTTAGGGTTACACTGACTCCTATCAGACAATAACCAGGGTTAGTTACACTGACTCCTATCAGACTATTACCAGGGTTAGTTAGGGTTATATTGACTCCTATCAGATTGTTACCAGGGTTAGTTAGGGTTACACTGACTCCTATCAGATTGTTACCAGGGTTAGTTACACTAACTCCTATCAGATTGTTACCAGGGTTAGATAGAGTTACTCTGACTCCTATCAGATTGTTACCAGGGTTAGATAGAGTTATAGTGACTCCTGTCAGATTGTTACCAGGGTTAGTTAGGGTTATACTGACTCATATCAGACTATTACCAGGGTTAGTTAGGGTTATACTGACTCCTATCAGATTGTTACCAGGGTTAGTTAGGGTTACACTGACTCCTATCAGACTATTACCAGGGTTAGTTAGGGTAATATTGACTCCTATCAGTCTATTACCAGGGTTAGTTAGGGTTATACTGGCTCCTATCAGATTGTTACCAGGGTTAGTTAGGGTTATACTTACTCCTATCAGATTGTTACCAGGGTTAGTTAGGGTTACACTGACTCCTATCAGACAATAACCAGGGTTAGTTACACTGACTCCTATCAGACTATTACCAGGGTTAGTTAGGGTAATATTGACTCCTATCAGATTGTTACCAGGGTTAGTTAGGGTTACACTGACTCCTATCAGACAATAACCAGGGTTAGTTACACTGACTCCTATCAGACTATTACCAGGGTTAGTTAGGGTTATATTGACTCCTATCAGATTGTTACCAGGGTTAGTTAGGGTTACACTGACTCCTATCAGATTGTTACCAGGGTTAGTTACACTAACTCCTATCAGATTGTTACCAGGGTTAGATAGAGTTACTCTGACTCCTATCAGATTGTTACCAGGGTTAGATAGAGTTATACTGACTCCTATCAGATTGTTACCAGGGTTAGTTAGGGTTATACTGACTCATATCAGACTATTACCAGGGTTAGTTAGGGTTATACTGACTCCTATCAGATTGTTACCAGGGTTAGTTAGGGTTACACTGACTCCTATCAGACTATTACCAGGGTTAGTTAGGGTTATACTGGCTCCTATCAGATTGTTACCAGGGTTAGTTAGGGTTATACTTACTCCTATCAGATTGTTACCAGGGTTAGTTAGGGTTACACTGACTCCTATCAGACAATAACCAGGGTTAGTTACACTGACTCCTATCAGACTATCACCAGGGTTAGTTAGGGTAATATTGACTCCTATCAGATTGTTACCAGGGTTAGTTAGGGTTACACTGACTCCTATCAGACAATAACCAGGGTTAGTTACACTGACTCCTATCAGACTATTACCAGGGTTAGTTAGGGTTATATTGACTCCTATCAGATTGTTACCAGGGTTAGTTAGGGTTACACTGACTCCTATCAGATTGTTACCAGGGTTAGTTACACTAACTCCTATCAGATTGTTACCAGGGTTAGATAGAGTTACTCTGACTCCTATCAGATTGTTACCAGGGTTAGATAGAGTTATACTGACTCCTATCAGATTGTTACCAGGGTTAGTTAGGGTTATACTGACTCATATCAGACTATTACCAGAGTTAGTTAGGGTTATACTGACTCCTATCAGATTGTTACCAGGGTTAGTTAGGGTTACACTGACTCCTATCAGACTATTACCAGGGTTAGTTATACTGACTCCTATCAGACTATTACCAGGGTTAGTTATACTGACTCCTATCAGACTATTACCAGGGATAGTTACACTGACTCCTATCAGACTATTACCAGGGTTAGTTACACTGACTCCTATCAGACTATTACCAGGGTTAGTTACACTGACTCCTATCAGACTATTACCAGGGTTAGTTAGGGTTATACTGACTCCTATCAGACTATTACCAGGGTTAGTTAGGGTTACACTGACTCCTATCAGACTATTACCAGGGATAGTTACACTGACTCCTATCAGACTATTACCAGGGTTAGTTACACTGACTCCTATCAGACTATTACCAGGGTTAGTTAGGGTTATACTGACTCCTATCAGATTGTTACCAGGGTTAATTAGGGTTATACTGACTCCTATCAGACTATTACCAGGGTTAGTTAGGGTTATACTGACTCCTATCAGACTATTACCAGGGTTAGTTAGGGTTACACTGACTCCTATCAGACTATTACCAGGGTTAGTTAGGGTTATACTGACTCCTATCAGATTGTTACCAGGGTTAGTTAGGGTTATACTGACTCCTATCAGATTGTTACCAGGGTTAATTAGGGTTATACTGACTCCTATCAGACTATTACCAGGGTTAGTTAGGGTTATACTGACTCCTATCAGACTATTACCAGGGTTAGTTACACTGACTCCCATCAGACTATTACCAGGGTTAGTTACACTGACTCCTATCAGACTATTACCAGGGTTAGTTAGGGTTACACTGACTCCTATCAGACTATTACCAGGGTTAGTTAGGGTTATACTGACTCCTATCAGACTATTACCAGGGTTAGTTAGGGTTATACTGACTCCTATCAGACTATTACCAGGGTTAGTTAGGGTTACACTGACTCCTATCAGACTATTACCGGGGTTAGTTAGGGTTATACTGACTCCTATCAGATTGTTACCAGGGTTAGTTACACTGACTCCTATCAGTATATTACCAGGGTTAGTTAGGGTTATACTGACTCCTATCAGATTGTTACCAGGGTTAGATAGGGTTATATTGACTCCTATCAGATTTTTACCAGGGTTAGTTAGGGTTATGTTGACTCCTATCAGATTGTTACCAGGGTTAGTTACACTGACTCCTATCAGTCTATTACCAGGGTTAGTTAGGGTTATATTGACTCCTATCAGATTGTTACCAGGGTTAGTTAGGGTAATATTGACTCCTATCAGATTGTTACCAGGGTTAGTTAGGGTTATACTGGCTCCTATCAGATTGTTACCAGGGTTAGTTAGGGTTATACTTACTCCTATCAGATTGTTACCAGGGTTAGTTAGGGTTACACTGACTCCTATCAGACAATAACCAGGGTTAGTTACACTGACTCCTATCAGACTATTACCAGGGTTAGTTAGGGTAATATTGACTCCTATCAGATTGTTACCAGGGTTAGTTAGGGTTACACTGACTCCTATCAGACAATAACCAGGGTTAGTTACACTGACTCCTATCAGACTATTACCAGGGTTAGTTAGGGTTATATTGACTCCTATCAGATTGTTACCAGGGTTAGTTAGGGTTACACTGACTCCTATCAGATTGTTACCAGGGTTAGTTACACTAACTCCTATCAGATTGTTACCAGGGTTAGATAGAGTTACTCTGACTCCTATCAGATTGTTACCAGGGTTAGATAGAGTTATACTGACTCCTATCAGATTGTTACCAGGGTTAGTTAGGGTTATACTGACTCCTATCAGACTATTACCAGGGTTAGTTAGGGTTATACTGACTCCTATCAGATTGTTACCAGGGTTAGTTAGGGTTACACTGACTCCTATCAGACTATTACCAGGGTTAGTTAGGGTTATACTGACTCCTATCAGATTGTTACCAGGGTTAGTTAGGGTTACACTGACTCCTATCAGACTATTACCAGGGTTAGTTACACTGACTCCTATCAGACTATTACCAGGGTTAGTTAGGGTTATACTGACTCCTATCAGATTGTTACCAGGGTTAGTTACACTGACTCCTATCAGTATATTACCAGGGTTAGTTAGGGTTATACTGACTCCTATCAGATTGTTACCAGGGTTAGATAGGGTTATATTGACTCCTATCAGATTTTTACCAGGGTTAGTTACACTGACTCCTATCAGTCTATTACCAGGGTTAGTTAGGGTTATATTGACTCCTATCAGATTGTTACCAGGGTTAGTTAGGGTAATATTGACTCCTATCAGTCTATTACCAGGGTTAGTTAGGGTTATACTGGCTCCTATCAGATTGTTACCAGGGTTAGTTAGGGTTATACTTACTCCTATCAGATTGTTACCAGGGTTAGTTAGGGTTACACTGACTCCTATCAGACAATAACCAGGGTTAGTTACACTGACTCCTATCAGACTATCACCAGGGTTAGTTAGGGTAATATTGACTCCTATCAGATTGTTACCAGGGTTAGTTAGGGTTACACTGACTCCTATCAGACAATAACCAGGGTTAGTTACACTGACTCCTATCAGACTATTACCAGGGTTAGTTAGGGTTATATTGACTCCTATCAGATTGTTACCAGGGTTAGTTAGGGTTACACTGACTCCTATCAGATTGTTACCAGGGTTAGTTACACTAACTCCTATCAGATTGTTACCAGGGTTAGATAGAGTTACTCTGACTCCTATCAGATTGTTACCAGGGTTAGATAGAGTTATAGTGACTCCTGTCAGATTGTTACCAGGGTTAGTTAGGGTTATACTGACTCATATCAGACTATTACCAGGGTTAGTTAGGGTTATACTGACTCCTATCAGATTGTTACCAGGGTTAGTTAGGGTTACACTGACTCCTATCAGACTATTACCAGGGTTAGTTAGGGTAATATTGACTCCTATCAGTCTATTACCAGGGTTAGTTAGGGTTATACTGGCTCCTATCAGATTGTTACCAGGGTTAGTTAGGGTTATACTTACTCCTATCAGATTGTTACCAGGGTTAGTTAGGGTTACACTGACTCCTATCAGACAATAACCAGGGTTAGTTACACTGACTCCTATCAGACTATTACCAGGGTTAGTTAGGGTAATATTGACTCCTATCAGATTGTTACCAGGGTTAGTTAGGGTTACACTGACTCCTATCAGACAATAACCAGGGTTAGTTACACTGACTCCTATCAGACTATTACCAGGGTTAGTTAGGGTTATATTGACTCCTATCAGATTGTTACCAGGGTTAGTTAGGGTTACACTGACTCCTATCAGATTGTTACCAGGGTTAGTTACACTAACTCCTATCAGATTGTTACCAGGGTTAGATAGAGTTACTCTGACTCCTATCAGATTGTTACCAGGGTTAGATAGAGTTATACTGACTCCTATCAGATTGTTACCAGGGTTAGTTAGGGTTATACTGACTCATATCAGACTATTACCAGGGTTAGTTAGGGTTATACTGACTCCTATCAGATTGTTACCAGGGTTAGTTAGGGTTACACTGACTCCTATCAGACTATTACCAGGGTTAGTTAGGGTTATACTGGCTCCTATCAGATTGTTACCAGGGTTAGTTAGGGTTATACTTACTCCTATCAGATTGTTACCAGGGTTAGTTAGGGTTACACTGACTCCTATCAGACAATAACCAGGGTTAGTTACACTGACTCCTATCAGACTATCACCAGGGTTAGTTAGGGTAATATTGACTCCTATCAGATTGTTACCAGGGTTAGTTAGGGTTACACTGACTCCTATCAGACAATAACCAGGGTTAGTTACACTGACTCCTATCAGACTATTACCAGGGTTAGTTAGGGTTATATTGACTCCTATCAGATTGTTACCAGGGTTAGTTAGGGTTACACTGACTCCTATCAGATTGTTACCAGGGTTAGTTACACTAACTCCTATCAGATTGTTACCAGGGTTAGATAGAGTTACTCTGACTCCTATCAGATTGTTACCAGGGTTAGATAGAGTTATACTGACTCCTATCAGATTGTTACCAGGGTTAGTTAGGGTTATACTGACTCATATCAGACTATTACCAGAGTTAGTTAGGGTTATACTGACTCCTATCAGATTGTTACCAGGGTTAGTTAGGGTTACACTGACTCCTATCAGACTATTACCAGGGTTAGTTATACTGACTCCTATCAGACTATTACCAGGGTTAGTTATACTGACTCCTATCAGACTATTACCAGGGATAGTTACACTGACTCCTATCAGACTATTACCAGGGTTAGTTACACTGACTCCTATCAGACTATTACCAGGGTTAGTTACACTGACTCCTATCAGACTATTACCAGGGTTAGTTAGGGTTATACTGACTCCTATCAGACTATTACCAGGGTTAGTTAGGGTTACACTGACTCCTATCAGACTATTACCAGGGATAGTTACACTGACTCCTATCAGACTATTACCAGGGTTAGTTACACTGACTCCTATCAGACTATTACCAGGGTTAGTTAGGGTTATACTGACTCCTATCAGATTGTTACCAGGGTTAATTAGGGTTATACTGACTCCTATCAGACTATTACCAGGGTTAGTTAGGGTTATACTGACTCCTATCAGACTATTACCAGGGTTAGTTACACTGACTCCTATCAGACTATTACCAGGGTTAGTTAGGGTTACACTGACTCCTATCAGACTATTACCAGGGTTAGTTAGGGTTATACTGACTCCTATCAGACTATTACCAGGGTTAGTTAGGGTTACACTGACTCCTATCAGACTATTACCAGGGTTAGTTAGGGTTATACTGACTCCTATCAGATTGTTACCAGGGTTAGTTAGGGTTATACTGACTCCTATCAGATTGTTACCAGGGTTAATTAGGGTTATACTGACTCCTATCAGACTATTACCAGGGTTAGTTAGGGTTATACTGACTCCTATCAGACTATTACCAGGGTTAGTTACACTGACTCCTATCAGACTATTACCAGGGTTAGTTACACTGACTCCTATCAGACTATTACCAGGGTTAGTTAGGGTTACACTGACTCCTATCAGACTATTACCAGGGTTAGTTAGGGTTATACTGACTCCTATCAGACTATTACCAGGGTTAGTTAGGGTTATACTGACTCCTATCAAACTATTACCAGGGTTAGTTAGGGTTACACTGACTCCTATCAGACTATTACCGGGGTTAGTTAGGGTTATACTGACTCCTATCAGATTGTTACCAGGGTTAGTTACACTGACTCCTATCAGTATATTACCAGGGTTAGTTAGGGTTATACTGACTCCTATCAGATTGTTACCAGGGTTAGATAGGGTTATATTGACTCCTATCAGATTTTTACCAGGGTTAGTTAGGGTTATGTTGACTCCTATCAGATTGTTACCAGGGTTAGTTACACTGACTCCTATCAGTCTATTACCAGGGTTAGTTAGGGTTATATTGACTCCTATCAGATTGTTACCAGGGTTAGTTAGGGTAATATTGACTCCTATCAGATTGTTACCAGGGTTAGTTAGGGTTATACTGGCTCCTATCAGATTGTTACCAGGGTTAGTTAGGGTTATACTTACTCCTATCAGATTGTTACCAGGGTTAGTTAGGGTTACACTGACTCCTATCAGACAATAACCAGGGTTAGTTACACTGACTCCTATCAGACTATTACCAGGGTTAGTTAGGGTAATATTGACTCCTATCAGATTGTTACCAGGGTTAGTTAGGGTTACACTGACTCCTATCAGACAATAACCAGGGTTAGTTACACTGACTCCTATCAGACTATTACCAGGGTTAGTTAGGGTTATATTGACTCCTATCAGATTGTTACCAGGGTTAGTTAGGGTTACACTGACTCCTATCAGATTGTTACCAGGGTTAGTTACACTAACTCCTATCAGATTGTTACCAGGGTTAGATAGAGTTACTCTGACTCCTATCAGATTGTTACCAGGGTTAGATAGAGTTATACTGACTCCTATCAGATTGTTACCAGGGTTAGTTAGGGTTATACTGACTCCTATCAGACTATTACCAGGGTTAGTTAGGGTTATACTGACTCCTATCAGATTGTTACCAGGGTTAGTTAGGGTTACACTGACTCCTATCAGACTATTACCAGGGTTAGTTAGGGTTATACTGACTCCTATCAGATTGTTACCAGGGTTAGTTAGGGTTACACTGACTCCTATCAGACTATTACCAGGGTTAGTTACACTGACTCCTATCAGACTATTACCAGGGTTAGTTAGGGTTATACTGACTCCTATCAGATTGTTACCAGGGTTAGTTACACTGACTCCTATCAGTATATTACCAGGGTTAGTTAGGGTTATACTGACTCCTATCAGATTGTTACCAGGGTTAGATAGGGTTATATTGACTCCTATCAGATTTTTACCAGGGTTAGTTACACTGACTCCTATCAGTCTATTACCAGGGTTAGTTAGGGTTATATTGACTCCTATCAGATTGTTACCAGGGTTAGTTAGGGTAATATTGACTCCTATCAGATTGTTACCAGGGTTAGTTAGGGTAATATTGACTCCTATCAGTCTATTACCAGGGTTAGTTAGGGTTATACTGGCTCCTATCAGATTGTTACCAGGGTTAGTTAGGGTTATACTTACTCCTATCAGATTGTTACCAGGGTTAGTTAGGGTTACACTGACTCCTATCAGACAATAACCAGGGTTAGTTACACTGACTCCTATCAGACTATCACCAGGGTTAGTTAGGGTAATATTGACTCCTATCAGATTGTTACCAGGGTTAGTTAGGGTTACACTGACTCCTATCAGACAATAACCAGGGTTAGTTACACTGACTCCTATCAGACTATTACCAGGGTTAGTTAGGGTTATATTGACTCCTATCAGATTGTTACCAGGGTTAGTTAGGGTTACACTGACTCCTATCAGATTGTTACCAGGGTTAGTTACACTAACTCCTATCAGATTGTTACCAGGGTTAGATAGAGTTACTCTGACTCCTATCAGATTGTTACCAGGGTTAGATAGAGTTATACTGACTCCTGTCAGATTGTTACCAGGGTTAGTTAGGGTTATACTGACTCATATCAGACTATTACCAGGGTTAGTTAGGGTTATACTGACTCCTATCAGATTGTTACCAGGGTTAGTTAGGGTTACACTGACTCCTATCAGACTATTACCAGGGTTAGTTAGGGTAATATTGACTCCTATCAGTCTATTACCAGGGTTAGTTAGGGTTATACTGGCTCCTATCAGATTGTTACCAGGGTTAGTTAGGGTTATACTTACTCCTATCAGATTGTTACCAGGGTTAGTTAGGGTTACACTGACTCCTATCAGACAATAACCAGGGTTAGTTACACTGACTCCTATCAGACTATTACCAGGGTTAGTTAGGGTAATATTGACTCCTATCAGATTGTTACCAGGGTTAGTTAGGGTTACACTGACTCCTATCAGACAATAACCAGGGTTAGTTACACTGACTCCTATCAGACTATTACCAGGGTTAGTTAGGGTTATATTGACTCCTATCAGATTGTTACCAGGGTTAGTTAGGGTTACACTGACTCCTATCAGATTGTTACCAGGGTTAGTTACACTAACTCCTATCAGATTGTTACCAGGGTTAGATAGAGTTACTCTGACTCCTATCAGATTGTTACCAGGGTTAGATAGAGTTATACTGACTCCTATCAGATTGTTACCAGGGTTAGTTAGGGTTATACTGACTCATATCAGACTATTACCAGGGTTAGTTAGGGTTATACTGACTCCTATCAGATTGTTACCAGGGTTAGTTAGGGTTACACTGACTCCTATCAGACTATTACCAGGGTTAGTTAGGGTTATACTGACTCCTATCAGATTGTTACCAGGGTTAGTTAGGGTTACACTGACTCCTATCAGACTATTACCAGGGTTAGTTACACTGACTCCTATCAGACTATTACCAGGGTTAGTTAGGGTTATACTGACTCCTATCAGATTGTTACCAGGGTTAGTTAGGGTTATACTGACTCCTATCAGACTTTTACCGGGGTTAGTTAGGGTTATACTGACTCCTATCAGATTGTTACCAAGGTTAGTTATACTGACTCCTATCAGATTGTTACCAGGGTTAGTTAGGGTTATACTGACTCCTATCAGACTTTTACCAGGGTTAGTTAGGGTTATACTGACTCCTATCAGATTGTTACCAAGGTTAGTTATACTGACTCCTATCAGATTGTTACCAGGGTTAGTTAGGGTTACTCTGACTCCTATCAGATTGTTACCAGGGTTAGATAGAGTTACTCTGACCCCTTACATAGGTAATTTTGACAAGATGGACCCTTCCACGATCATCAGGTTTGAGAAGGCCTTCCTTGGGACATCCTAAGCCAGCAACAGGCCCTGCTCACCACCATCTTAACGACAGCTGATGCCAAACTGAAGGAAGTTGTGTTGACCTTCCTGTCCCGCTTCGAGTAATGAGTGAAGCTGTTGGCTTATCATTATTGATGGATAACAATAGTTGTTCCACCTCTCCCACACTAACTTGACCAAATTCAAAACAGTAATTTACTAGATACAAAGACATGATGGCTCACTGTTCAATGATGTCATTTCACTTCTGAGCTTTTCAATTTTACTAGTGAAAAAGTTATTGAAACGATTGGCTAATATCGGAAGGTTGTGTTATAAATGACCAATCAACTTCAATGAATGATGGATATGAATTGGGTATTCTGCCCGTGATAGAATTTAAAGACCTCAGTCTATTTCCATTGTGTTTTATTTCATTTTTCTTGGTTTGGTAATATTCTTAAAGTTCTTTAAGTTTAATATTTGTTAAGTTTAGTCACAAAATGTCTAAATGTACAGTATGTCAACCAATCAGCTGACCAGCTTGACTTGTTTGCCACCTCTTTTGAATCATTTCTTTGAACGTTTGACTTCAACATCAATCCAGGAGGCTCTAACAGTTGTCTCAGTTAGTTTCTTAACAGGTGCTGGTCAACAACTGGCATGAGTAGTTTTACAAATTCTTCCAATGCTGCGTCTGGATTCACTTCCTCATCAGACCAACATACATGTTTTACGTCTTCGTCGTCCGGGTTAGGGAGGGTTTGGCGGGTAGGGATATCCTTGTCTCATCGCGCACTAGTGACTCCTGTGGCGGGCTGGGCGCAGTGCACGCTAACCAGTTCGCCAGGTGTTTCCTTCCGGGTTGGATGCGCGCTGTGTGAAGAAGCAGTGCGGCATGGTTGGGTTGTGATTCGGAGGATGCATGGCTTTCGACCTTTGCCTCTCCCGAACCTTTTCGGGAGTTGTAGTGATGAGATAAGATAGTAACTACTAACTATAGGGGGTAAAAAGAAAGGAAATATGGATAGCTAGTCCGTTGTACAACTGAATGCCTTCAACTGAAATGTGTCTTCTGCATTTAACCCAACCCCTCTGAATCAGAGAGGTACGGGGCTGCTTTAATCGACATCCAAATCTTCGGCGCCCGGGGAACAGTGGGTTAACTGCCTTGCTCAGGGGCAGAATGACAGATTTTTACCTTGTCCGCTCGGGGATTCAATCCAGCAACCTTTCGGTTACTGGCCCAACGCTCTAACCACTAGGCCTTGGAAAGGGAGTTGGGCCTTTTCGCAGCACGCTTGAAGGGCTTCCGATTGTCCGAAATGGTTCCGACAAGTCTTCTACTTTTGTCCTTCTCTGTAGTTGTCCAGAACTTTCCTTGCATTCATTCTTGAAGATGCTTCTTTGAAGCTAGGCTATCCAGCCGTATCGATGGATTCCCAGTGGGGTGATGAGATTAGAAAAATAAGATGGTTTGAGCAGAGTACCAGGATGGTCCAACTTAATTTCGCTTTTCGAAGATCTTTAATTAGAACAGCTAATCAGCCGTACCTGTGATTGTGCGGAAGGGGTGTTTATCATCTCCACCTCGTGTTGAAAGTTCAAACCACTTTAAACTTGCAGCTGCAGCTTCACGTCTTTCTGGTCCGGTATGTTAATTATTAACCCATCGTTGATACCGTTTGCAGGAAAGACCGGCACACTCCCTGACGTCACTGAGGGACGGTGACTACTCACTGTGCAAAGTTCATGGAAAACAATTATCTCTTATAGCTTCTCAAATCACAAATTATTTAATCATTTTTCTTATTACATGCACAAAGCATAGTATGGAAACTTCATATATGTAGTGGGGATACTTTCCAAGTTACAGGATTTCCTTTATAACACTTTTAATGACATCACAAAATAGCAAACAAAATGACAGTAGTGTTCTATAGATTACCTCTGACTATTCCCCACGTTCTATGTTAGAAATATTGTTCCAGTATTCACTTTTGAATGTGTTAGTTTCAGTGGGAAAAGGGGTCTGTTGAAACAAGGAACATTCTGTTGGTGATTCTTGAGTGTGCAGACCTGAGTTGTCCTCTTGAGTTACAACCGGGTGTGAGCTAGCCCCCCCAACTACGGGTGAAAGAGGGTCTGATTGAAGTCGTTCCTTGAAAATCTGATCTGACCTATTTGGAGTCTGGTGGACAGTCATGACAATACACTCACACACAAAACACACACACACACACACACACATGCATATTGTCGCCACACACACACACTCACATATAGACACACATTCATACTCTTCACATAGCTGCTGCTACTCTGTTTATCATCTATCCTGATTGCCTAGACACTTTAACCCCTACCTACATGTACAGATTACCTCAGTTACCTCAACTACCTGGTACCCCTGCAGATTGTTATTACCTCCCTGTATATAGCCATGTTATTACCTGGTACTCCTTGTATATAGCCATGTTATTACCTGGTACTCCCTGTATATAGCCATGTTATTACCTGGTACTCCCTGTATATATCCATGTTATTACCTGGTACTCCCTGTATATAGCCATGTTATTACCTGGTACTCTCTGTATATAGCCATGATATTACCTCCCTGTATATAGTTATGTTATTACGTGGTACTCCCTGTATATAACCATGTTATTACCTGGTACTCCCTGTATATGGCCATGTTATTACCTCCCTGTATATAGCCATGTTATTACCTGGTACTCCCTGTATATAGCCATGTTATTACCTGGTACTCCCTGTATATAGCCATGTTATTACCTGGTACTCCCTGTTTATAGCCATGTTACTACCTGGTACTTCCTGTTTATAGCCATGTTACTACCTGGTACCTCCTGTTTATAGCCATGTTACTACCTGGTACTTCCTGTTTATAGCCATGTTACTACCTGGTACTCCCTGTATATACCCATGTTATTACCTGGTACTCCCAGTATATAGCCATGTTATTACCTGGTACTTCCTGTTTATAGCCATGTTATTACCTGGTACTTCCTGTATATAACCATGTTATTACCTGGTACTTCCTGTATATAACCATGTTATTACCTGGTACTTCCTGTTTATAGCCATGTTATTACCTGGTACTCCCTGTATATAGCCATGTTATTACCTGGTACTCCCTGTTTATAGCCATGTTACTACCTGGTACTCCCTGTATATAGCCATGTTATTACCTGGTACTTCCTGTATATAACCATGTTATTACCTGGTACTTCCTGTTTATAGCCATGTTATTACCTGGTACTTCCTGTATATAACCATGTTATTACCTGGTACTTCCTGTTTATAGCCATGTTACTACCTGGTACTTCCTGTATATAACCATGTTATTACCTGGTACTTCCTGTTTATAGCCATGTTACTACCTGGTACTCCCTGTATATAACCATGTTATTTCCTGATACTTCCTGTTTATAGCCAGGTCACTACCTGGTACTTCCTGTTTATAGCCATGTTACTACCTGGTACTTCCTGTATATAACCATGTTATTACCTGGTACTTCCTGTTTATAGCCATGTTATTACCTGGTACTCCCTGTATATAGCCATGTTATTACCTGGTACTCCCTGTTTATAGCCATGTTACTACCTGGTACTTCCTGTTTATAGCCATGTTACTACCTGGTACTCCCTGTATATACCCATGTTATTACCTGGTACTCTCAGTATATAGCCATGTTATTACCTGGTACTCTCAGTATATAGCCATGTTATTACCTCCCTGTATATACCCATGTTATTACCTGGTACTCCCTGTATATAGCCATGTTACTACCTGGTACTCCCTGTATATACACATGTTATTACCTGGTACTCCCAGTATATAGCCATGTTATTACCTCCCTGTATATACCCATGTTATTACCTGGTACTGCCTGTATATAGCCATGGTATTACCTGGTACTCCCTGTATATACACATGTTATTACCTGGTACTCCCAGTATATAGCCATGTTATTACCTGGTACTCCCTGTATATAGCCATGTTACTACCTTGTACTTCCTGTATATAGCCATGGTATTACCTGGTACTCCCTGTATATAGCCATGTTATTACCTGGTACTCCCTGTTTATAGCCATGTTACTACCTGGTACTTCCTGTTTATAGCCATGTTACTACCTGGTACTTCCTGTATATAACCATGTTATTACCTGGTACTCCCTGTATATATCCATGTTATTACCTGGTACTTCCTGTATATAACCATGTTATTACCTGGTACTTCCTGTTTATAGCCATGTTACTACCTGGTACTTCCTGTATATAACCATGTTATTACCTGGTACTCCCAGTATATAGCCATGTTATTACCTGGTACTCCCTGTTTATAGCCATGTTACTACCTGGTACTCCCTGTATATAACCATGTTATTACCTGGTACTTCCTGTTTATAGCCATGTTACTACCTGGTACTTCCTGTTTATAGCCATGTTACTACCTGGTACTTCCTGTTTATAGCCATGTTACTACATGGTACTCCCTGTATATACCCATGTTATTACCTGGTACTCCCAGTATATAGCCATGTTATTACCTCCCTGTATATACCCATGTTATTACCTGGTACTCCCTGTATATACCTATGTTATTACCTGGTACTCCCTGTATATACCCATGTTATTACCTGGTACTCCCTGTATATAGCCATGTTATTACCTGGTACTCCCTGTATATAGCCATGTTATTACCTGGTACTCCCAGTATATAGCCATGTTATTACCTGGTACTTCCTGTATATAGCCACGTTATTACCTGGTACTCCCTGTATATAACCATGTTATTACCTGGTACTCCCTGTATATAGCCATGGTATTACCTGGTACTCCCTGTATATAGCCATGTTATTACCTGGTACTCCCTGTATATAACTATCTTTTCTCATTGTAGTTATAGTTATGTCTATTAAGACACACCCCACCACAGACACCACCCACACACCACACACACTTCACACCAAACACACCATACACACACCATACACACACCATACACACCACACCATACACACCACAGACACCACACCACCCACACACAACACACACCACACCACACCATACACACCACACCACAGACACCACCCACACACCACACACACTTCACACAAAACACAACACACACACCATACACACCATACACAACACACACACACCACACACAACACACACACACCACACACACACACGTCAAACAACACAACGCACACACCAGCCACACACCAACCACACACACACACC